>NC_071104.1:31700000-31865000 GCF_024256425.1 Clarias gariepinus | reverse complement strand
TTACTTAAGATCACGTAGAAAGTTTTTTTTTTTTTTTTGATTGCTATTGGGCTTAGGTCTAAAAAAAGTCCAGACCATGGCTCATGTAGCTGAATACAGTTTTTCCCTTTTTTTTCTCAGTTAATTAGTCCAACTTTTCAGCCAGATAGACTAAAACTAATTAGTAATTACATAAATTGTTTTGTGAACAGGGAGAACAAATACGTGGCATTAACTAATGCATGTCTTAATACCTTTGGCCACAACTGTATATTCTTTTCTGGTATTTAGCATCATTCTGACCAGGACAAAACTAATACAAAAATAACTGCTGAGTTTTCCTGAAACACTAGTAATATAAAAATAACACTCCTAATGTCAGCTTTGATAAACAGGATCTCTAAAGTTTAAGTAAAACCAAAAAGAGACAAAGCTTCCCCAAGTGTATCAACAATGAGGAGATCTGAAAAGAAACCACAACTTTGCCACGAGAAAAGAAAATCAGCTTTGTGGAGCTGAAGTAGGGATGTCCCCGATATCACCCAAATGAGGATGGGTTCCCTGTTGAGTCTGGTTCCTCTCAAGGTTGTTTCCTACAACCATCTCCTCTCCACCATTGTCCTCGGCTTGCTCATCAAGAATAATTATGGTTTGTACGTATTTTCTCACACTTTTCAAACTCATTTATATAATTTTTAATTGCTTTGTGATTTTGTCAATAAACACACTATATAAATAACACTGAATTGAATTGAATGTAAAAAGACTGTCATGATGAAAAAAAATCCCGGATACCAAGGACCGTGGGTACATAGTCATGTGAAATGATCTTAATTATTCATTTTCAGTAAATCTAGAGCCATCATGACATGAAGAGGCAATTCACAGTCAACAATCTACATTCCATTATGAATTTAAATCAATTAGAGAAAAGAAGAAGAAGAAGAAAAAACTGTGGCAGTCAAGGCATAAAGTCAGGAAGGAGAAAAAGAGAAAGAAAAGCAAATTGTTGATAGTTTATCTACTAATGAGTTACTCATTAGGTAGCACAGTGGCATTGTGGTGTCGCCTTCCACCTCCAGAGTACGGGTTCAAGTCCCAGCCAGGCTCGATTCCCCTCTCTGTGTATATAGGGTTTGTGTATTCTCCATATGCTTGTGGGTTTCCTCTGGGTGCTCTGGTTTCTTCCCACAGTCCAAAGGTGTTTGGAAATTGGTGTTCCCAAATTGCCCATAGTGCATGAGTGAGTGTGTGAGTGTGTCTGTGTGCCCTGAAATAGATTGGCACCCTGTCCATGGTGTACCCTACACTTGTGCCCTAAGTTTTCTGGGATAGGCTTTAGGCCCCCCGTGACAACTGGGGCAGTGTTGGCTCAGTGTGTTAAGACGCTGAGTTACGGATCTGAAGATCAGTGGTTCGAGCCCCAGCTCCTCCAGGTTGCCCCTGCCTATCAACAAGAAGCTGGGATTAAGCATTTCATTGCATATCGTACTGTGTATGCGACAAATAAAATTTGAACAATACATACAGGATAAAGCAGTATAGACGATGAGTTACTCATGCAGTGGCACAGTGGCATTTTGGTTAACACTGCTGCCTTGCACCTTCAGGTTTAAGAGTTAGATTCTTGCCTCAGGTCTGTATGCATGGAGTTTGCATGTTCTCCCCATGCTTGGTGTTTCCTCTGGGAACTCTGATTTCCTCTCACAGGCCAACTAATTGGTGTTCCCAAATTGCCTTTATTGTGTGTGTGTGTGTGTGTGTGTGTGCGAGTGCAACCTGTGATGGATTGGCACCCTTTCCAGCATGCACCGCACCTCTTGCCCACAGTATCCTGGGATAGGCTCCTAGTCCCCCATGACCCTGTATCAGGATAAAAAGATGAATGAATGAATTTACTAGTTACTCGTTCACTCTCAGTAAATTCTGATAGCTCTAGGAATGAGGCAGGAATACACCCATGATGGGATGCTAGTTCATTCCAGGAAACAGAAAAGCTGTTTGCTACAAAGCCACTGTTAATTGGACGTTGTTGCTACCAATAGCCATTTCAAATAAAAGAAAAGTGCAAAGAAGATGCTTTTTGTGATGTTTTTTCGAAAAAATCACATAAATCTGAACAAAGGATCTCCTGAAACGTGCTGTTTCACGGGGAAGAATTTGTGGATAGGCAGTCTAAGAAGTCAGAGTAGATGTAGTGTAGGGTGTAAGCACAGTCTTCAGGATAGCTTTAAAATCTAAATTTTTGAATTTTTTAAATCTAGAGTGAATTTTTTTATTTGTTTTGAAGGATACAAAATTCTATTGTAAATTATTTTCTTAAAATTCGTTGCATAGGTTTTACATCTGGGGCAGAAACAGATTAATTTATCTTTATTAACCACTTTATCCAGCTCAGGGTCACAAGACATCCGATGCTGCAACACAGGACATAATGCAGGAATCCAACCCAGATGACATGCTGATACGTACACATATCAATTTATACCTTCATGTGCAATTTATGGTTACAAATGCACCTAGTGAAATGTTTCAGGAAGGCTGGAGAAAACCCAAGAAACCCAAAAGAAACCCTCATGTCAAACTCCACTCAGACTAGAAGCCAAAAGAAGATGCACCACCAGGACCTGCTGACCAACAGGTGTGTTATGGTTAATCTTTGAGAAACTTGCAATGTAATGAGGTCTTCTTTTGTCAAGGTCAAGATATTATGTGTAGGAACGACCTTCTGAGTTATATTTACCCATAATTATATCATTACATATGCTCTGGCTATATGAGTATTCAGTAAAGTTTTACACTTTAGTGGCCACTTTTAAATACAGTCCTGGTATGGGTCCTTATGGATTTGACTGCTAATACCAGGGCTACATCCCCAGCACTCGTTCCCCATTCCCACCAATACACCAGGGATAAGAAGGATTTCTGTTTCCGTGCGATGTTCTTTCTCTTTCCCTCCTCTTTCCACTTTCTCCCTTAGCGGCAAGGACAGTCTCGTATGTGCGTGCATGTGTGTGTGTGTGTGTGTGTGTGTGTGTGTGTTGGCCCCTCGGTGAGGGTGGAGGTGTGTCAGTTCTCTGTGCCGCTCCGGCTTCATTAATCATCAGCGGCAGGCTTAGTGGTGACCCCCCCACCACCCCTCCACCCTCTTTCTTTTCCCCTCCTCCTCCGTCTCTTTTCCTCCTCCTTCTCCTCCTCCTCCTCCTCCTCCTCGTCCTCAGTCCCCTGGATTACCCCGGTCTGCTGCTGAAATGTCAGCCCAAATCTGAGTCTTGATGCAGATAATCATTTCAATAATATTTCTCCATTTGTGGCCCCTGTGCCAGGGGAATAGTGCTTGCTCCTCTGTCAGGTAGCGGCAGGCTGCAGTTGCTGAAGGGGAGGGTGGGGAGTGAAGCTTGACTCAGAGCCAGATGGCTTAGTCCTGCTCTCAGCATATGTTCAACAAGCTCATGTGCTAACACAGTTTTTATTAATTTGAGCGTGAGAGAGATGCATATAGTATATTTACCTTACTCACTCTACCACCACCACCACTTCCTCTTCCTCTAATCCCTCCCCCTAAGAGCCCGTAGGTATGGGAGTGTGCCAGGGAGGATGAGAGCCAGTGGGAATCAATACGGCTGGAGTGGGCTTAAGTCGCTTTATATGATGCTTATTACAAATGTCAAGTCATCCGGCGTGTGCGCGAGAGTAGCGGAGTGGAGTTTGATTTGAAAATCAACACACCTGGTTTATATGGATGATTATTAAACGTGAACTAATGGCTCCCAGCAGGCTTCTGCATCCAGATATGAATATTAAATATTCGCTGCCTGGGTGATTATTACCCAGTGAGCTAAATTGGCATTTATTAAGTGCTACGAGCTTTCATACATCTGGAGGTAAATATTGTTACTTTATTTACTGGCTGGATGTGGATAAAGAAGTGCGGAATTTAATTTCCTCCTTTTAAGACATCGCCTCTATTTTACGTGTTCATCATCATCATCATCATCATCATCATCATTGCCGTCATCATCTTCTCCTTCTTCTTCTTCTTCTTCTTCCTGTGACTTATGCTCTTCAGAGAGGGTGGGAGAAGGAGGCGGTAAAATGTCAATAGAGATAGCGAGTGAGAGAGGGAAAGCTTGGCTAATTAGCACCCATTTAGATTTTATGATAGCTAGGAGATGGGCTGCACTGACAGAGAGCAGTCTAGTTACATATTGTTGCAGCCTGAGGGAACCGTAGGAAAATGCAGATTTATTGGACCTATCATACCAGCATATTTCATTCGCCATTATGAGGTGCCGTGCCCGATGATGCCCAGTTATTTATTGCAGATGAAATTGGGATGAGCTATGAAGAGCATGGAGGTGTCTGATCTAGTTCATATGAACTGTTTTAGATACGCGTGAAACCGATTCTAGGCCGACAACCTGTTTATTTATTAATTGGACATTGGACAGACATTGGATCGGATCTGTATTTTTGATCTGGTTGTTTTCGCTTCATTTTATTTGGAGCCAGCAATATTCGTCCAGTATGATCTTAAATAAAGGCTAATATAAGCCTTTTTCTATACAATAAATTGACTTTTAGTTTTAATACGTTTAATGTAATAAAAGACAAGGCAATCTGAAGTAACCTTGTGCTATACAGCGATGGTTTACATTTTTCTTTTGTAATAATACTAATATACGTTCATCAGAAATATGAATTTAAGGGTTTCATTTGGATGTGGTTAATTCAACTGGATTTGGATTTTAATTAATTAAATAAATACACCTCAACTCTACTGCTTTATAAAGACTTTTCTAAACTTTTAGAAAACTTTTTTAAAAATAGTTTATATTATACTCATCTCAGATCTGACTGAGAAAAAGAAGTTATTTATACATAAAAAAATAAACAGAAAAGGAAAAAGTAAAAAAAGAGGAAAGAAAGTAATAGACACTATGCCATCTCTGTATATATGAAAATTCATATATACTGCTTCTGCAGTCTGCCTAAGTTAAGGCAAGTTAATTGAAACCTCATAGTCATACCCAACATCCATCCTGTGTCCGGCATCACACACTTCCATGCCATGGATTCAAATATGTCAGTGGATCAGTGTGAATTTAGACTTTCAGGCAAACATACAGTATAAGAATGATCAGTTATTCAGTATCAGATCTGATCTTTCCTTTTCATAAACATCTATATTACATGCTACATAAGTCCGGGATGAGGCAAACACATAGTCTGTTAAGAAAGGAAAAGTAGGTGTTCAACAACTGATCTAAAATGACTTATACGGATGAGCTGTGCTTATTCTTGCACTACTTACTCAAGAATAAAAGACATGAGCAGAAGACCTAACTGGTGTTTTTTATTTTTCTGTTCTTGTCATTTTCCTTCGAAAACACACTCCTGTTTTCTGCTCATGTGTGTTTGGTAATGTTTGTTTACTACATCCCTTAAACCCTTGGATGTTGGTATTTATCCTATTTACACATCAATATTACTCGGCCATAAGGACCAAAGGAGTGGCATTTAGGTGCTTGTACGTGCTGGTATTAAAAATGTACTCGGAGTGTGTGGGGAGTGTGTTAGGGGAATAGCCGGAGCTCTGGGCTCCTATTACCCAGAATAAAAGTGTCAGCCACCTTAATTACATTCATGCCTAACCTGCGTTGCTTTTACTGCCTACTCTATTGCAGTGGCAGCACTGGGAAACTTTCCATCACGCTGTGTAAAAAAAAAAAAAAAGTGTGTATCAGAGCGGCGGTGTGAATACAGCAAGAGCCAAGACTGCTTTCTTTCAAGAGGTTTCATTATCAGGATTCTGATTGACTTTTTATTGGATTTTTTTTTTTTTCTGGACATATTCATATAATAAAGATTTGTTTCTTGTTCTTTTTTTTTTTTTTTTAAACAAGAACATTATAAGTACAATTCTTTTTTTATTAATTTTATCACCTCCAAAAGTACAGTCTTATTTAAAAAAAAAACAACTCATGTTACTTATATACATGTTTATACATATCACTTTTGCTAGTCGCTCTGGATAAGACTGTCTGCCTAATGCCAAAATGTAAATGTAAGGTTATTAATTTAGCTTATTTTTTTAGTGACTTAGCAACAAAATTGCTAAAAAATCATCACCAAGATGTTCGGTTATATAACATGTTACACAATACATCAATTGCTTTTGGGAGTTTATTATGGCTTATGTGTTTTTTAGGATGTTTGCTGATTTACAGTATACTGTATGTGTATATCATTTTGTCCCATGTCTGGGATTTTTTTTTTTTTTAGTAATATAATTTTATTTTATTAAAACACTGAGAATAAATATCATAAAAATGTATGATTATAAAGTACATGCGTATCTTCCCTAATCTACTCTTTAATCAGTGTACTACATTGTATTTGCACTTACTTATCTGTATCTGTGTATAAGGGAATGTTTTTACATAATTTGTTTTCCATCACCAACTGTTGGTTCAACATGTTTGGATTGAATAAAGCGTTTAGCCTACATTAAAGTAAAAATTAACATTAGTCGCAATCCGGAAAAGTTTTTAAGACGCTCTGCAGGCTACAACAAGGGTTTGCATCTCACATGGCATTTTAATCCCTAAAGTGTGTATGTCTCAGAGCGTCCATGCATCATCTTACATTTGTTCTACAACTCATGTCAATTTAAATCCATAAATTATTATTTTTTAAATCCCATGCTTTATTGTCTTTCATTGCACTATAAACCTTAAAATCATAATGTAATCTATAATACTGTCACGATTGGCCAACCTACATATCTCCAGAGTGTTTGTGTGATAAGGGCAATCCGATTAAATGTAAATATGCAGACTATACACTGTTTCACCAGCTTATATCAGGATTTAAGACGTCTAGATGGTAAATACAGTACAGCAGTTGCAACATCAGGAGTCACCATTTTTCACTTTCCTCTGAGACTGTTGTGTCTGTGCATGAGTTTTATTTTGATTTAGATTTTAAACACTTTTTTAGAATAATAATCTCTTCTGTTAGGGGAAAAATGTGAAATGTATAAAAACCATACATTTTCATAAATTTCCCATATCCATCACGAATCTAGTCATTTATTCACTTTTTATTGTAGCCATTTCCGGGAAATTCCATTGTGCCTCACGCTGTGCCCTGAGATCATCCTGAGATGTCGGGATTTGCTAATATTGTGCTTTATTACAGCAAACCAGCATGGGAAAAAGCACAAAAACCTTAATGTCAGATAAAACTATGAACAACAATACAGCGCATTTAAAATGGCAGAATATTTAACATTCACATAATCCTTTGTTCCACTTTTGTGTCATCGTGATTGGTGACTGTTGTTGACAAATCAGAGATTAATATTAGCCAGCATTTTATAAATCTTTGACTGATATCTGCTTGTTGGAAGCCAACAAAATGAATATTGCATTAATGATATACGATATAGAAAAAACTTTTGTGCATTTTGTCTATCGAATCAATTCTCTTGGTTTCACTCTTTGCATCATGCACATGCAAAATGATTAGTTACACACATACACACACACACACTAAAAAACCTTAAATGTGTCATCATTGCTTGAGTTACTGAGTTGGTTCGAATGCAGTACCTCCTCATCCATTATGTTTAAAGTGATGCTGTCTCTGAGGAACGGGTGGAGCAGGAAGAGGGTCAGCATCCACTCCCCTCTCCCACACAGTCTCCTCAGGATGGATGCTTTAACTGAGGACCATCTTGACCTATGGAGCAATCAGGGTGCCAGTGATGCAGTCCTGTTTATTCCTGGATATGGATCAGTGCTCAGAATATGTCTACATCCTCTCAGCCAATTTCACACAGCGGAGGAGAGCGTGGGTGGCACAAAAAAAGCCATCCCTCACTCTGGTTCTGCTCATCTCCTCCTTGATGACACGCACACACATACGCTCACGCATGGAATACAGGGTCCAGTGGCGTAACGACACGAATCTATCGTCTGTAAGTTGAAGAGAGGAGGAACTACAGACTCGGTCATTCAGGAAATCTTTGATTTTTCCATTTCTAGGCTGGTCCGAGAGGTTAGGATCGCATGCCGTCTTGACCTTCATCTGGATTTCTTTTTAGAAGTTGTACAAAAATCTTCAGCTGTTTTTTTTTTCTCTTTTTTCCCCTTCTCAACCCTCCTGACTGGACTGCATAACCAGGTTGAACACGTGTTTATGAAGCCCCCATGTGTGATCATGTCAGACCCTGAACCGTGCTAAAAATAACGTATTTTTCCTGAGAGTGAAGGCAAATGCACTCATGTGAATTATCCATACAGTAATTAATTTGTTTTAATAGCTTTGATCATGACAACCACGTTTGCCATAAACACTATTTATGACGGGCATTATGCTTTTTCTCCGTGCGTACCCTTGATATTCCTGCGACCAGCCGTCTCCTGCAGATAAATGCTACAGACTTTTGCTGCTCTAATTAGAAAAAAAAAGGATGGAACTGAGCAATTCCCTGCTCTCGCTTTCTCTACAGTATGTTGTGTCCTCCCTCAGTCAAGCGCTGCAATCAAACTTCACTTACCGATCTCGCGCTTCAAACAGGAGCCGCTCCTGACGCAAGAATAAGTTACAACTTCATGCCCAATTGATCAAATTGCCCCATGTCTGCTTTTCCTTTCTTTCTTGCTTTGTGTAATAGTCAGTTTTTCCCCTGCAGTTAATTAACGTTCATGGTTTTAATTAAAGTTATAGACCATGGAAACCTCGCACCACTTTGTTATCTTAGACAAACTCCCACCATCCAGTGTGTTGCTCTCCGTCAGTACTTCCTTAACACAATGGTAGATTTCCCCATCAGGCCTAAGGGTTAAGCCAATTACAGGATGTTAATATGGGCTATAGACTGACCTTCTCCTGGTGTTCATAGGTGTAACCCACTCATAAGCTCCCAGCATGCTCCACGTCTCAGATGGCACGCTAGCATCTCCTTTCAGTCGAGGGAACTTTATAAGGAGTGATATGAAAGCAACGGGGGCCAGAGGGACACTGCTCAGGAGCGTCTCATGCTCTTCAGAGAGAAGCAGTGCTATGTTTGCTTTGATTCTTTTCAGGCCACCGCTACAGCACAAGGGTCGGAGATTGCATGCCGTCACTCCTTTGTCAGTAATCACTCCCTAGATCTTACACACACATACACACACGTCTTCTTATTATGAGGTTATAACTGCTTGATTCCGACTGCAGGACACAAGTTCAAGGTCCAGTATATGTGAAGCTTTATGTCATGGACTGGCCTTTAAAAAAAAATCAAATCAAGGCTTGGTTCTCTGAACATCTGTTTTGAAGCTTAGTATTTTTTATATATAGCCTCAACTCTCACCCCAGGTCTGGGTGCATGGAGTTTGCATGTTTTCTCTGTGCTTGTCACATGCTCTGGTTTCCTCTTGCAGTCAAAAGACAAGCAGCAACGCCTGATTATTATGGGTGTGAGTGTGTGTACTTATCCTGTAAATACATATATACTGTATGTACTGTACACTGATCAGCCATAACACTAACACCACATAAGCTTAACACGGTAATATTGATTATCAACTATATGACAAGGTCATGGGCACCCAAGGCTCATTTATGTACTGTATGTGGAGATCAAGGGCCAGCTTGTCTGGTCCGATCACGCAGAAAAACCAATACAGGACAACTTAACAAAAATAAATAAATAAATAAGTAAATGCTGGCCACAGTTGAAAGGAACCAGAACACCCAGTGCACCACAGCCCTCAATGCAAATTCCCAAGATCTCTAAAAAACTTGAACTAAGGAACCCCTACGCCACAACCCACAGCACTCAAATGACCTGCTACCAGACACCACAGCACATCTCCAGTCTTCTGAAGCCATGACCGCAGCAAAAGAAGATAAATGCCATTTTCTAACTTTCATTTATTTTGCCAAATTATTGCCCTTGGACACGCATAGTGGAAAACATTGCTGTTTAAAATTTTTATATATTCTTCTTTTAGAAGGTTTAAACTATCACTAGGACTGTTTATTTCTGCGTGTGGGAGTCTCGAGGCCTTTTCTTTTTCTTCTTTGTCTTTCGGCTGTTCCCTTTCAGGGGTCGCCACAGCGAATCATCTGCCTCCATCTAACCCTATCCTTTGCTTCCTCTTCTCTCACCCCAACTAACTTCATGTCCTTACTTACCATTCCACTTAGGTTCCTCTCATTCACACAAATGTATTCTGTCTTGCTAACCTTCATTCCTCTGCTTTCCAGAGCGTACCTCCATCTCTCTAGATTTTCCTTCACCTGTTCCCTGCTCTCTCTACAAAGCACAATGTCATCTGCAAACATCATTGTCCATGGAGACTCCTGTCCAACCTCACCTGTCATCCTGTCACCATAGCAAACAAGAAGGGGCTCAGAGCCGATCCTTAATGCAGACCCACCTCCACCTTGAACTCTTCTGTAACACCCACACCACTGTCTTACAGCTCACATAAATGTTCTGCACCACTCTAACATACTTCTCTACCACTCCAGACTTCCTCATACAGCCACTTCCTTTACTCTTCGTTCTCTTTCATTTTCCTCATTCAAACTCTTTAAAGTACTGTACTCCTTCCATCTTCCCATCACTTTCATGGCACCTGTCAGTACATTTCCATCCTTATCTTTAATCACTCTAACATGCTGCACATCCTTCCAATCTCTATCTCTTTGCCTCACCAACCTGTACAAATCCACTCCTCTCTCCTTACGGTCCAACCTAGCATACGAGTCCTCATATGCTCTTTGTTCGGCTTTTGCCACCTTTACCGTCACCTTACGCTGCATCTCCCTGTACTCCTCTCAGTGTCCCACTTCTTCTTAGCTAGCCTCTTTCCCTGTATACATTCCTGGACTTCCTAATTCCATCACCAAGTCTCCTTGTCCACTTTTCCCTTTCCTGAATCACTTCATCTAACTTAATCCAGAATTTCTCCTTCTCTTTTAACTCACATCCTACCTGTGGGGCATAACCACTAACAACATTGCACATCACACCATCAATTTCCAGCTTCAGACTCAACTTGTCTGATACTCTTTTCACCCTTTAGAACATTCCTTACAAACTTCTCTTTCAGGATAACTCCTACTCCATTTCTTTTCCCATCCACACCATGGTAAAACAATTTGAACCCTGATCCTAAGCTTCTAGCCTTGCTACCTTTCCATCTGGTCTCCTGGACACACAGTATATCCACCTTCCTTCTCTGCATCATATCAACTAACTCTCTCCCCTTCCCTGTCATAGTCTCAACATTCAAAGTCCCTACTGTAACTCCTGAATTCTTGCCTTTCCTCTTCTTTCTGCCTACGAACACACCTTTCTCCTCTCCTATTTTGACCAACAGTAGCCCAATTTTCCGGGCCAACACCGATTCGGTAGGGAAGTCCTTTTAGTGATTTGCATCATTTGATTTGGCAAATGTTTTACGTTGGATGCCCTTCCTGCCAATACCCTTTGCATTTATCCAGACTTGAGACTAGCACAAGTAGACACTGAATTGTGCCCCCCTGTGGTTGTGTTAGGCCGTTTATATTTATAATAGTAATATTTATGAAGAAAATTAAGCTAGAAAATGCTATAACACTACAAGAGATATGTAATCACTTTTTGTAAAAAATAGACATAAGATACAAAGTTATTTTTGTGCAAGAAGCTGTTGCACTTGGTACATTTTGGTATGTCTGCATTTGCCAATCAAAATTTCTGTGCTTTATTATAACCATCGGGGACCACAGACATACAGTATATGCAGCTGGTTGATACCTGATCAGACCTTAAAAATCAAATCAAATCAAATTAAAAAATTTTTTGTCACATACACAGTCATACACAGTACGATATGCAGTGAAATGCTTATACGACCACCAGTGACCTTAAAAAGAGAATTAAAACTTATAATAAGAAATATATATGCATAAAAGAAATAAAAGAAATACGATAGAAAATTAAATTTAACTAGGATAAAAATAGAAATTAAAATAGAAATATACTGTACACAAAAATAAAAATAGAAATATATACTGTACATAGACCATTTAAAAAAAAAATTACATTTGGCAAAGAAAGATGGTGTGCAAATGTGCATAAAAAGTGACATATGAAGGTACTTTATTAAAGTGTCTTTGTGCAATGGTCCAGAATGTAAACATAAACATGTAAGTGTTGATGTAAGTGTAGATGTGTATGAATTTGTCCATATTGTCCAAGGATGTTAAAAGATTGTACTAGATCTGCATGGTAATGTGGTTGAGAGACCTTATCGCCTGCGGGAAGAAGCTCCTCCTCAATCTCTCTGTGTTGGTCTTCAGGGAGCGGAAACGCTTTCCTGACCGCAACAGAGTGAACAATCTATTGTTGGGGTGGCTGAGGTCCTTTACGATCTTCCTGGCCTTGGTCCACTACCGCTTGGTGTAGATTTAGTGCAGGTCAGGGAGCTCGGTGTGGATGATGCGCTCAGCTGATCGCACCACCCTCTGTAGAGCTCGTCTGTCCTGCATGGTGCTGTTCCGAACCAGGTCGTATATATGTCAGGATGCTCTCTATGGTGCAGGAGTAGAAATTCCTGAGCACCTTGGAAGGCAGTCTAAAGTCTCTCAAGCGTCTGAGGTGGTACAGACGCTGCCGGGCCTTTTTTACCACGGTGTTGATGTGACCGGACCATGACAGGTCCTGCGTGATGTGAACACCGAGGTATCGAAAGCTGTCCACTCTCTCCACTCGGCTTCTGTTGATGACTGGGGTCTCATAGTTCCTTTCCTGCTTTGTACTGAAGTCCACTATTAGCTCCTTTGTCTTGCTGACGTTCAGGAGAAGATTGTTCCTCTGGCACCAGTTCTCCAGATTTCCTGCAGGTAGGCCATCTCGTCGTTGTTTGTGATTAGGCCGACCACGACAGTGTCGTCAGCAAACTTGATGACGGTGGTGGAGCTGGTAGTGGCCACGCAGTCGTAGGTGTACAAAGAGTACAGCAGGGAGCTCAGAACACAACGCTGGGGGGCTCCAGTGCTGAGAGTAAGTGAGGCTGAGACATGTCCGCCCATCCTTACTGCCTTTGGTCTGCCAGTCAGAAAATTGGAGATCCACTGACACATTGATGAGCTGAGTCCCAGCTGCTCCAGCTTGGTGGTGAGTGTGGAGGGAATTATTATATTAAGTGCAGAGCTGTAGTCGATCAAGAGCATTTGAACATAATTCCCTTTCCTAGTGTCCAGGTGAGTGAGTGATGTGTGTAGGAGATGGGAGATTGCATCGTCTGTGGAGCGGTTTGGGCGGTATGCAAAACTGTAAAGGGTCCAGTGTGTTGGGTAGTGAAGAAATGATGAAGTCTCTGACCAGGCGCTCAAAGCACTTCATCACTACTGAGGTGAGGGCTACAGGGCGATAATCGTTAACAGAAGCAGGACAAAGTTTCTTCGGAACAATGATGGACTCTTTGAAGCATGTGGGGATCCCCGACTGAGATAAGGAGATGTTGAATATCTCTGTAAACACAGGTGCTAGCTGGTCTGCGCAGGCTCTGAGGATATGACTGAAGATGCCGTCTGGTCCTGTTGCTTTCCTGGTGTTTACTCTCTTAAAGCACTCCTCACTTCATGCTCAGAGATGATGAACGCGCTTTCAGTGCTGGCAGTATCTTCCTGTCTGCAGCCGTTGGCGCCGGTAGCATTAGCATCGCTAGCGTCATTAGCTGCAGCCTCGAAGCGAGCATAGAAGGTGTTCAGCTCGTCTGCCAGAGTCACGTCAGCGTTCGTCATACCGGATGTTTTATAATCCGTAATTGTCCTTAGTCCCTGCCACAGGCTCCTAGAGTCACTCTGTTGGAGTTGTGACTCTATTTTTCTCCCATAGCGCTGCTTCGCCTTGTTCACCGCCTTCCAGACGTTATACGACGCAGTCTTGTATGGTTCTATGTCCCCCGACGCAAGGCCCGTGTTGTAGGCAGCGGTGCGAGATCTCAGGGCGTCGCAGATGGTTTTATCCACCCATGGCTTCTGATTGGGAAACATTCTGATGGCCTTTTTCTCCATGGTATCATCCGCTAGTTTCCCGATAAATCTCACGACCGCTTCCGTAAACACGCTGACGTCATCGGAGCTGTTTCGGAACATGCCCCAGTCTGCGTCATCAAGTGCGTCCTGTAACGCCGCCACCGATTGGTCCATCCAGTGCGCGACCTCCCTCTGAACCAGAACTTCCTGTTTCAGCCATTGTTTGTAATTTGGCATGAGGAAAAGGGCGCCCACCACAATAAGCGCAGCGTCCCGGTGCTGTGTCCCTCATGCAGCTCGCATAAGGCAGTGTCCGTGTCCGCTTGTGGTGGAATATAAACATCGCTGATTATGACCGATGTAAACTCCCGAGGAAGGTAAAAAGGACGACACATAATGGACAGTAGTTCCAGGTTTGGTGTGCGGGAGCGTGTTGCACCAGCTGCTGTTCACCATTAAACACACCCTGCCTCCCCTTGACTTCCCCGAGGTCCCATCTTGTCCATGTGGTGAACCAAGAAGAACTCGGCCGGCTGGATGGCATGGTCCGGCACCGCTGGGTTCAGCCATGTCTCGGTGAAGCAGAGGAGATTGCAGTCCCGAATGTTTCTCTGGAACTTTATCCTGGCCCTGAGGTTATCGAGCTTGTTCTCCACTTACGGGACATTGGCGAGCAGGATGCTAGGCAGAGGTGTGCGGTGTGCACGGGCTCTTAGCCTGTTCCTGACGCCAGCTCGTTTCCCTTGGGGCCGCCGCTTTGCATTGCATCCTTTGTCCTCTCTCAGGATCTCACTCGGCCAGCCCGGATCCGGAGTTAAAAACGTCGACTTGTGAGTACATTGTATACCAATAGAAACAAGAGTGTCTCTATCATACCTAATGTACTCAATGGTGATGATTTGACTGGTTTTAAAACGCTGAAAACTAACTTCAAAAACAAAAACAAATAAAAGGGGGTCAGAGCAGTCGACGGCAGCCGACCTCACCGGTGCCATCTTGGATTATACGCTATGCAGTAATATGATAAGTCAAAACTCAAAGTGAAACTGAAACTGGTAGAGGAAAGAGGTTGATGATGCTGTAAACTAAAGTTAATGTATTGTTTTTAATGCTACTTATGAAAATGTTTCGTGTGCAACAAAATGACATTTTAAATTCAAATTGTTCCAAGTTGCTAAAAAAACACAAAGCATGAGATTGATTTGTGCATTTTTTATGCTTTTGTGATTTAAAAAACACATTCACTAAATATATTTAATAGCTTTTAATACTTCTTGCTTATTTTGAAAAAAAAAAAGGTTGTTTTTCTCAATATGTCTCATTTTGCAGTCAAACTGTTGATATAGACCTGACTATGTACTGTATTTATGTATGTATGGGCACATTACTTAATTTACACTTTTTGCATTCTTTTTCTTTTCTTACTTAGTTATTGAAAGAAAATCTTAAATGAACCGGTTAATACATACTCTATACCACAGTGCTGATGAAATCTCAAATCTGATTTGTCTGAAGTCTGTTTGATTTTCAATAACAGTGAAAAACTGCATGTTTTATTAAGTTAATAAAGTTGTTTCAATACATACTTGTTATAGTAAAAAATATACTAAGACAAATAAATGGCAGAATCTCCTCAGATGTACAGGTTTTTTTTAAGGAGTCTCCAGTGTCAGTGCTTTATAGAAGTTAGAGATAAATCTGTAACAAAGTTTTCCAAAACAGGAAAACGTGTTTAATGCTTTGCATTTTTTTTTTCAGTAACATGACAAGTTGTCTTTTGTTTCGTATTAATTACAAGAGAGGACAAAAGCCACCTACCAGTTGTTTTATATACGTTCCTTAACAATAAATGTTACTATTAAGTGATTTAAAGTAAAAAGTACTTGTGGTGAAAGGGGAATAAAACACTTCTGGATGTACATTACTATACAATAATAATAATATTGTTGATTATATTCTCATAAGAGCAAGTGTTTCATTCTGCTTAGTTGAGATTGTTATAGGAATACATCCAACATTCAAAAGAATAAGACTTTTAACTGCATTGCCTCAGTGTTAAAAAGATACAACTAAATAAGAACAGCATTTTAACAAGAACATGCCTTTTTTTCTAATCATGTAATGGCTGTAGATTTAATTTCAAACATTTAAATTGATTTGAAGTTCATTGTAAATACTGTTTCGGTTGTTTTTTCCTGTACTGTAGGTACTTTCAAAAATTTCATTATACATCCTCTGTGGTTATGGTTAATAGACAGATTGAAAAGCGCTACACTGTTCCTTTTTTTTTTTATTAAATATTAATTGCAGGTCCTGCTGCACCCCACTGTACACAGTAATAGTGAGGGTGTGAAGGCTGGCTGGAGCACTCTCAAATGAGGTCTGCAGGACGTTCGATTATTAGAACATTGGAGCTCTAGTGTCTTTAGATCCTATTTCGATGAACACGTCTGCCAGAATTGCATGCATTGTGTGCACTTTTTATTGATGATGTTGGTGTTGTGTACTGTATTGTGTGTAAAAGCATTTATTCAGATTCTTTCTTAAGCCTTTCATAGACTTACTATTTTGACAAATCTAGGATTTTTTTTTTACTCGTGTGATCCTGTTGCTTGTTCCCCCCCATGATCCTCCCTGTTAACTTGTCAGCAACTTGGCGAGATTCGTGGTCATCATTTTCACGCAGGCATTTTATCAATAATCTCCTGACAGTAGGTAAATTATGCAAACAAATGCAACACTTTCAGGCTGGATGTCAAATTAATAAATAAATAAAACATTTCTCTAGAGTACAGTCTTCTGTTAGCAAGAAAGAATATCAGCCGGCTGGCATTTTTTTGGACCATTCAGCATTAACAATGTGTATTTAAAATTTTCAGTGAAAGGACATACAGACTGTACGCAAGCTCGACCCGTTTAGCAGCAAGGACAGAGTAATGTTCTGGCAAGGCGTTTATGTATTTATTGTATGAAACACACACTCACACACATACACAATCCCACAATCTCCACAGCAACTGGAACCAAGAAGGGAAACACACACCTTCTGTCACCGCCTCCAGCCTCGCTGCCCCCGGCAACCTGCTGCCGAGCAACGTAGTGCCAGTTGCTGTTTTTTAATTGGCCATCTGGGGAAAGCTGGATCCAGAGGCGGGACATTCATCAGGAAATGAACTCCGCCATAATCCGTCCCTCCCACAGGACAACCGCCAGCTGCAGGCGGTATCAGAGAGGACTGAGGGATGCTGGAGGACCCGCTGTGGGAGACGAGCAGCACGGTAGGCCGCTGATTGAACATGCCCTCAGTGCCTGGTCTTATACTCAGAGCATCTAGCCTACTCTGACCGCCAAATAATCTCCAAATCACACTGAGGGATTTTAGTTAGAAACTTGGCAACCCAATACGTTAGAGAGGTTAGTCTTGGGGAGGAAGGATCAGACGTGGCCTTTACTTGGCTCTTGCTTTCAATGAACCAGTGTGAAAACTGACTTGACAGGTTGCAGTAGGTGTGTCTGTGTGTGAACTTCACAAGTGGGTTTACACTTCACATGTTACTGTATGATTGACAGATGTCTATTTATTTATTTTTGTTTTTAATGTATACAATTTTATTTTCACATTTGATTTTTACACAATACCTTTTTTTTTTCATTCTTTTCCTCCTGTACGATTTATGTCCTTGTATGTATTTATTCCCAATATCAATAGCTGTCTATCTGTACATACACCAGGACCACTGCAATTCAGTAAACATGTATTATTTTCAAATGCAATATCACAATTTCCTATTGTATTGTTTAGTATCTGTACACTTTTCTACTTTTCTTCTATTTTAATCCTATATTCATTACAATAAAGACTATTTTTGATCTAATTTTATTGTACCCTGTGCAATCCCCATCTATGTACAGGTGTTTTTAATCAAATTTAATTATAACACCTTCACATTTTTTTCAGGCAGTTTTATGTTAATGCAAATGCACAATTCTTTTTCTTCATATTTAAGAACTGAATTGTAAAATCATTTCCAACAACATTTACGACATTTTTTAACAGTAGATACCCTTAAAAAATGATAAATTTAGATTTTAGAATTTGACTTATAATAGCGCCCTCTTCGCTGTGTTCTATTATTACTCTTCTAAAACTCAATGTATTGAAAATGTTGTGAGCTGAAGTGAGTTTTGAGATTTATTTATTTTTTTGGCTTATCAAAGGGGAAATGTTTTAAAATTCCTGTTTAAAAAATGCACACGCCCTACATATGCAGTAAATAAAAGATTAAGTTGGAAAAATGCAAATGCATTCTTGTATTCTTGTAACTAGACACTTTCATGGTAGCAAGAAATGGATTATGGCAATAAAAATGTATTATGCTTATGTGAAAGGACATGTAGTGACACAATCTGTGCACTTTAGCAGGGTATTAAGTCCACACACACACACACACACACACACACACACACACACACACACACACACACACACACACACACACACAATGCATTTAAGCACAATCTGATTTTCCTTCAATCATTTAAACTGTCTATACACAAACTATTTTTCTTGAAATCTAATCAGGTTCTCTCTCTCTCTCTCTCTCTCTCTCTCTCTCTCTCACACACACACACACACACACACACGGACATTAGTAAACATTGGCATTAGAATTAAATGAACCTGGTGTACAAAGGCAACTCCACAATGATGTCACACACTCTTGGCCGTCATAAACGACCGATCTCACACATACACGCAGATACACACACAAACACACATCATCGTGGTGTGTCAATAAATCTGGTCTGCCTCTCAGTCGTGCGTCCCTCTCGATTTCCTCCCCCTTTGCACTTTAGACAGGAAATAATTGCAATGCAAGGAGTTTTACGTTTCTCTTTCTAATTTTAAGGGTCAACAGCATTTTAATACCATTTTAAACACACAAGCCAATGTTTTTTTATGGCACATGTACAAGTGGCTTTTGATAGCCAAACCAGCCAAGCATGGTTAAAGAGAGGCTCAGGCAGCTGCTGCCGAGCGCCACTTAATTTAGTCTCCTGACCCAGGCTCACCTGGTCCCGCATGGAATTCATAATGCAAGTCAAGTGTGAAGAAAAATGATATACAGTGTATTTATCCTAAATATTTATGCAGGACCCGACTAAAAGAGAGCCTCGCCTTCTAATAAAACGGACAACATTGACTTGTAACTCGGGCGGCGGGATGCTGGAGGCCATAGTGCCCCGGGGCATTGTTCCCAGTTACATTATCATTTTCATATTTTCATCACAGGTACTGGATTACTCAGGTTGCCCCCCCCCCCCCCCCACCTTTTTTTTTTGATTGACTCGATGTTCATTCATTTTCAGCTTCATAGATCTGAGTGATGAAAATAAAAATGGTGGTTAAACACTTCATGGTAGACAATTTCTGAGAATTCTATCAAAGTCATTCAAGTCGACCATAACTGCCGACCTGGAATTGTTCCCCTTTTCTTTCTTTTATTGATTCAGCTTTTATTCAAGAATTGTTAAAGTTTTTTGTACCTTTTTGTCCTTCCTTTCTGAATAATGTACATTTGATTGACATGTTTTGTTCCTTCTTTTTTTAAATTTTTTGTTTGAGGGTGAAGGTGAATTTTTTTTTTTAAAGAATGGTGATATGACAAATCATATTAATTTTTTTCCTTTAAACTTTTTATTTAGTAGGTTTTAGTTTCCCTAACTTCCTGACTCCACTTATTACTTTCAGTCCCCTGTTTGCCAAAACTATTAAGATAAAAGTAAAGATAAAAGTTTTAATGATATACAATTTCTTTTTTACTTTTTAAAGTTTTTTTTATTACAAATTTGTCACAATCATTTAGTTTGACATGAATTCTTTATTTCCTCTAAATAGTGTGGTGTGGCTTGAGGTTAATTGATATTATTACTAATTAAAATTTTCAGCTTCATAGATCTAAATAATTTAGATATAAATTGTAACATTTGGTTGAGAAAATTTGAGAAATTGTATTAATTTTAAGCAAGATTGATGTAAATGGTGGTGATATTTTAAAATGTTTTTAAATTAATTTGATATTTATTCTTTTTTCAAATTTACAAAAAAATTTGGTGAAAATACTTGTGCTATCATTTGACACTGACTTTGTTTGATCATGACGAAGAATTTTGCTCAAACTATTCAACTTTGGGATTTTTTTTTTATTATTTAAGGGATAAAAACTTGCATTAAGCGTTTAATCAACATTACCGTCACAACCCCCACCCGCCCACTCACCTCTGTAAAACTAACGAGTGGTGAATTCAATTTTGTCATTTTACCAGAACGCACAGAGAAGATTGCATTAAACAGCTCCTAATCTGATTCATTAGAGCTAATTTGCTTTGACAGACGCTGGAGGGAACGAGGAAACCGGTGCGTCTGTAATTCGCCATCATGAAGTGATCAGACCCTGAAGACCGGCGTGTGTCATTCGCCACCTCAGGGAAAGCATGTAGAATGATATTGATTTAGCTTTTAATTTAATCACAATGATTTGTCAGATTTGTTCTGGAAGAAGGAGACTCTGGTCATCTTGGAGTCAGCGTGGAGATCCGAGAATTGGGATTTAATTAGACTTTTTTTTCTAATTAGGCGGAAGAACGCTGTAGAACCGTGGGCTGTGTTGAGCTCAGATTAGCTCAGTCCTTTTGAACACACACCGTAGCGGAGGGGAAGTGTGTGTAGAGTCTACCTTATTAAAGAGAGAGCGAGGGAGAGAGACGGAGTGATAACAGGGTAGCTGCTCTGGTCATTAGGTCTTCTCTTATTGAATTCCAGCAGCCAAATAGACCAAATGAAGCTAAATAAAGCTGTACATGAGCTGCAGAGGGTGTCTAATACTCCTCATTAATATTCTCCCAACCCCCTTTTAGTGCACCTCTCTCTCTCTCTCTCTCTCTCTCTCCTCATTCCACCCCCACCTTCTCACTTTCCTTCCTTCTTTCTGGCCATCATCTTTCCGTGTCCATCTTCCAGACTGGTTCTACCCCCTCCATCTCCCTTTCAGTGTGCCCTAATGGTGTGTGTGTATGTGTGTGTGTGTGTGTGTAAGACACAAGACACATCTGGTGGCAGTGTCTTTCTCACCGTGCTGCTCGCTAATGAGATCCTCCCCATTTAATTAATACCATAAGAATTTTAATTCTGACTGAATCAATTTAATGTGATGTGATTTTGTCAGCTCTATTCCCTGAGTGTGTGTGTGTGTGACTGTGTGTGTGTGTGTGTGAGAGAGAGAGAGAGAGAGAGAGAGAGAGGGAGAGAGAGAGGGAGAGCAAGGTTGGTGCTTATTACATACATCATTTCATGGGGGCCTGCATTCCCTGCTGACTTAAACAAATTCTAATTAAGACTAATTAAAGCATCATTTATGAAAACGCTTGTGATAGTTATGCAAACATTCTGGGTGGGTATGCTTTGCATGATAATTAGCCCTTGGTTTAAATTAAGACCTGTTTCTTCGAAATTCCCCCCTCGCAAAAGCTTTATTCGGGCCCTGCAGATAAAACCATGGCGTCTATGGCCTGGACTTTCAGACGCTCATTTCTATTTCTTTTCTTTTTTCCCCTTGTTTTCACACTTCATTGGTCAGTTAGTGTAAACAGGGCTGAGATCTGACTTGAATGTGTTTTGGGTTTAAAGGTCAGATCTTCAGTCTTCATAAACAGAGATGCAGTGGAACACCTGATGCCATTGAATGTGTAAGTCGTGTGTGGTAAGGAAGAATTCATTGCGTTAACACACCTGTGCAGCTAGTTTATATCTAGTCATTTGTATTTTTGTCAATAATGGATTTCCTTTATACAATATGGTGTATTCCTTAAGTAAGCTAAGAAGGGGATACATACTGAAACACAGCCTTAATATTATAAAAAGGACAACCTACTGTAAGAACGTTCGGATTCCAAGTGCTTGGTTCCCAAATTAGAAGAAGAAGAAGAAGCACAACAAAGACAAGAACAACAGCATAAAAAAGTGAATAAAAAAACAACAACAGTAGCAACAACAATGTTAGGGTCCAATGTGATGGGTTCCTTAATTATAGAAGAAATGAAGAATAAGAAGAGAAAAAACAACAAAAAAGTGATTGGTTTCCTAATTATAAAAGAAAAAGAAGAAGAATGTAAAAAAGTAGAAAAACAAGAAAAAAAAGAAGAGAAAAGACAACAACATTAGAGTTCCAAGATCGCAAAAGAATGTGAAGAAGAAGAAGAAGAAAAAGGAAGAACACAAAAAGAGGAGGGAGAAGAAAAAAACAACAACAACATTAGTGCTCACTCACTCATCATCTATACCGCTTTATCCTGTATTCAGGGTCGCGGGTGGTCTGGAGCCTATCCCAGTAGATTTAGGGCACGAGGCAGGGTACACTCTGGACAGGCTGCCAATCCATTGCAGGGCACACACATATACACACACTCACACATTCATTCACACACTACGAGCAATTTGGGAACGCCAATTAGCCTAAGACCCCTGCAGGTCTTTGGACGGTGGGACCAAGCGGAAACCCACCAAGCACAGGGAGAACATTTAGACACCATGCACACAGAGACGGGAATCAAACCCAGACCCTGGTTCCAAGTGCTTGGTTCTCTAAATATAGAAGAAGAAGAAGAACAACAACAACACCAGCATAAAAAGTTTAAAGTGCTCCATATCTTAATTATAAAAGAAGAAAAAGAAAAAAAAAAAAGAAAAAGAATTCAATTCAATGTCAATTTAATTTTCTTTGTATAGTGTTTTAACAATTGTTATTGTCTCAAAGCAGCAGAAACCTGGAACTAGACTTAAAAGGGGAATCCATCCTTATTTGGGTAATAACAAGAAGGGAAGAAAGTTCAAAGTGATGAGTTTCCTGATTATTAAAGAAAATGAAAAAGAAGAAAAAGAAGTATACAAAAAAGCAGAAGAACAAGAAAAAGAGGAAGAAGATGAGAAAAGGCGATAACAGCAACAGCATTAGGGTTCCAAGTGTTCAGTTCACAAGAGAAAAAAAATATTTTAGCTTTTTTACTAGAGTGATTTTCAGTTTAGTTTCTAGTTAACTTTTTGATTTGAATCATGTGTTTAGGGTATTTAATGATAAAGTGCTCAATCAATGGATATACAATAAGCACAATATTTAAGACTGTTTCTTTTTTTTTGTTGTTGTTGCTGCAGTCATCCCTTTTTTAGATTTTCTTTCATTATTCTATTCTGTCTCTTTATCAGGAAGCCCAAGACCCTTTTCTCTGAAATATCACAGGATACACGCTTACCTCAAACAAAGCCTAGATGCAGAACTACAGGTCTGAAATTAACGAGGCCTGATTCAGCAGTTACTCTGCTTCTCTAGACAGAAAATAGACTTTGTTGCAGTTGATTTGTTGGATTGTATGATTTGATGTTCCTCAGCAGTTCCTCCTCTCCTCATTAATCATGAATCCTCTGATGACCGTAAAGGAAATGTGGTGTGTGTATGGCAACTTTTGTTTAGAAGTCTAACAAAAACAATAAAAAAAAAACGATCTGGCTAATTACTCTAAAACTTAAGGCCAACTTTTCTTAACTGGTCAGTTTCGTAAATAATAAGATGAGCTGAGGATCAATCAATTCCTTGAGGGATGTTCTCTGTTAATAATAGCGACTTAAGTGTGGATCCCCACTGCTTGGGCGGTAAGGCACGTGTCGTTTGTTTAGGTGTTTGTACAACCCTCATTACTTCTGTGGTGTGTTTGTTTAGTTGTCTCACCCCACACGCCCTCCTATCTGCCTGCTTACCGATTTTTGGCTTGGTGTCAGCTATATTGCTTTTTCCACCATGAAGAGCAGCTGGTTCAATATTTAAAAGAAGCAAAACCACACTATTCACAAATCTGTAGCAGCAGGCTGGGTGCAAGGAAGAGAGAGAGAGAGAGAGAGAAAGAGAGGTAAGTAAGAAAAAAGTGTATAAAAGCTGATACCTATGAAACTGTGAAGTGTGGGAGGTTGAAAGGAGAAGTGAGGGATTGAGGTGTGTCTGTGAGAAAAGAGAAGGAACAGAGGAAACGGAGGGCGAGATGGGGACTCGGGTGGCAGAAAGCCTCCCACATCGTGGTTAACGTGTCAGAGCCGGGGCCGGGGAACATGCAGATGGCACGCCGCTCCCAGATTTCATTTAAGCTAATCTAATCCCTTGCCTGCTCCCTGCAGAAAGGCGGGGAATTAGTGGCCATATGTCAGCCAGATTTGTCAGATTATTCATTACAATTAATTGCTGGTCTCAGTTAAGGCCTTTAAGGCTGTGAATTGCTCCGAATTCTATTGCAAACACAAAAATTATGAGTAAAAGACTTTAGTCCTGTCAGTCAAATTTCAGCGTGACCTTTAGCAGAGCACGGCTCTTTGTGAGGGAGCATGTGGGCGAGGCGCTCTAATTGGTGTTTCGTTCCCCTTTTCTCTCACTGTCTCTGTCTTTCTTTCCCTTCCTCTTGTCTTTCCTTAGCTCAGGCCACAGGTATTCTGTCCATCTTTCCATCTCCCCATCCATCCTGACATCCTGAGCGAGCCCATGCAGACGGCAACAGTTTAGTTGTTTACTCTGATTCTAAAGTTTACTGTTTGTGGAACTGAAGTCCACCGACGCCCCAGTTTTCCTAAATGACCCATCTGATGAGACAAAGTTCTTTGCCATTTAGAAGAGCGAGCAGAGATGTGTTATAGCGGCAGAAAGGGGTTGTAGGTTTTTATTATAATGTCTGATAATATATGGAGGGGGAAAGTAAAGTAAACCAAAGGAAGGAAGCAGAACAAATTTGAGGTGTAGAAAGAAGAATTTTTAGCTAGCTTGATTAATTGTTTGTTAGGGTGGAAAAAATGATGTTTTATGAACCAGAGAGTGAGGGGAAAAAATGTGTTTAGGCAAGCTAGCGAGATCTCATTTGCATTATGCTTACTGACCCCCACTAGCTGTCATTCATTATTAGCAATGTTAGCATTTTTGTGCTCCTTTAATGATGAATGTCTGTGTCGTGCACATCGGCATATATGCTAATATTACACTATGCTGTATAGCCACGTAGTTACACTAGACACTTTCTACACTGGCTTTGCTTTTCCTATTGCACACTAAAGACGTCCTGATAAAATACACAAATGTCTTACTCTTGTGTGTTCCAAACCTACAGTTCGGTTTGGTACTGAATCTGAGTTTTTTTTATTCCTCAGCATTATGATTGACATAAATCGATGTAGCGCTCTCATAGCTAATGATATATTTTGGTTAATTATCAAGTCGAAAGCTCTGGAGAAGTGAGTCCATGCTGTTCTGATTGGAGTACTTAATTATGCTGAGAGAGAGAGAGAGAGAGAGAGAGAGAGAGAGAGAATGAGAGCACAATGACACACCTGTGATGTGTGTGAGTGTCATGATTCTCTTGCTAAGGAGCTCTAAACATCCTTTAGCTGAAGAGGTGAGACGAGCAGACACTCGATTCTGCTCAGTTCTCGTCCACTCATTATATCATGTTCACTCGCTTTTACATCACCTTCCGTCCACATGTTGTCACTCCTTGACTCAGCGTAAGGACTGAACCTGACTTCTTCATGCATGTTTCAATTCTGCTTGACTTGTTTGATACTTTATAGGCATTCAATTCAGGACATTAAAACCTAAAATTAGAAGACTTAATTGCAATTATTTTCTGGTCTTTCAGTAAATGTTTAAATATTTTTTTATCAATTTGTGCTAGAATTTTCCCATTTTTCTCATGTCTTTCACATGAATAATAATTTTTTTGTCATCACATGGACTTGACATGATATTGCATGCATGTTCATGTGTGAAATTTAATTGCAGAACATTCATTTTAAATGTCAGTCACATTATATGATGTATTTCATCACATACAGTACAGTACAATCATAATGGAAATAAGAATAAGAATAAACTAGCATTACATGAAAATTAAGCATGATTCATTTTCTACAATAATAATGAACAAAACATCACCAGACGGTTTAAAAACGTGAGATGACGTCTGCACTGGATTAGATTTGGGACTATTTGTGACTCGTGAATTACTGGTGGATTTGATTATGACATAAACCATGCAGGCATAATTCCAGCTTTTTTAAAGACAGTGTTACTGTATCTTAGATAGAAGATGAAATGTCCTTTACAATAACCTGTGTGCACATTTCAGATAAATAATTATTACAGAACTTCTACAGCACTTAGCAGGAGAAAAGAGCATTTTGCCCATCCCAGCCCACTATACAGTACCTACCCTTTAGCTTGAAATAATGTATAATCAGTCAAATACTTCCATTTCAGTAATGTTTGAATCTCAGTTTTTAAACATCATTTGCCACATGAAATACATATTATTATAAAAAAAAATGTTTATATTTTTTGTAAGATACACGAGATAAAAACTGTACCCCCCGGCCAAAAAACAAAAGAAGTAAACAAGACAAACTTTCCCCTTATTTCTATTGTGAAAGTTACAGCTAATTTGTACAAATTTTGCAAACGCATGATTGTGGTGAATTTATTTTGGCCTAGAGACGTATATCGACCTGCCAAAACTTCAAAACCATTCAGGGTTGTGCTGTGGTGTCTGGCACCAGATGGGTGCTATGGGTTGTGAGATGGGACCTTCCATGAATTGGACTTCATACTCCGGTGTCCGGTGCATACTTAATCAGATAGGGATCTGGGGAGTTAGGTGGCTTTGGGTTCTCTGTCTGATGCTGCAGTCTCTGCTGTTCTGGTACCTTTCTATCATGGCCAACATTGACTTTTTTAGTGCTGAATTAACTTTTCTGTGGAATCAGATCAGACGTGATCTTTGGACCCCACAGGCATAGATATGCCTTGATTGCTCATGATGCTGTCACCAGTTTACTGGCATATAATTGATAATCAGTGTTGGTCAGTGTTAATATTTACCTGCTAGTGCTGTTACTTTATGACTCACCGGTATATACTGGCTGTATATGGTAAGTTAGTGTTTTCTTATCTAACTTTATTCTATGTTAGCAAATGAAGTTAAAAATATTCAGTGTTTTTTAGTGGTGTAATATTTAAAGCAGTAATTTCAGTGTGTTGTGTCCAGGACACAATTTAAATTACATATTATTTAAATTATTTTTTATTTAATTACTGGTTTATTATTGTAGGTGAACATGGACAAATAAAATATATTTTATAAAATAAAATTCAATGAAATAAAATAAAATAAATAAATGTAAAATTATTACTTTAAATTATGTATTACTGTAAGGTGTGCACTCCATTGTCCCACATAACAATAAAACCCGGGGGGAAAATATACATTGCAAAATTATAATTAAAATTTTTTTATTATTATAAAAGTTTTAATTGTACAAATATGTATTCCTTTTGCCGTGAGCTATCAAAATAAGTTGGGGACAAAGTCCTTAAAAAGGATCAATCAGAAATCCATGGCTTAAATGAGATCAATGAGTGCCTTAACTCTCTGGACACATCTAGAGTTTATAAAAGTGCAGTAGGAAGAAAGTTATCATTAAACATAAAAAGAGAAGTATTTGGAACGTGTCAAATGCATGTGGAAACAAACTGTACTCCTGTCTGATGTGCTGAAAAGATACTGTGCATTGACCTGGAAATACAATTTACATAGCAAAGCATGGTTGTGGTAGCATGTGGTGTTAAGGATGATGTTCATCAGCAGAATCAGGAAATATAATCAAAGTTGAATGTAAAATTGATGGAGTAATATATTGTGTGACAGATGTAAACACCATTTAATTTTCATGAAATTGATTAAAATAAAATTAGTACATTTCTGATGAGCTCAGGTTCTTCGGATAACCCATAAACCCAAAGCACTGTGCTCCACTTTTGGCTCTTAATGACAGTGTCAGGAATGCACCAAAGGCCTGGTGTGATAAATCTGAAATTGCGGGGGAGGTTTGGCCTTTCCTGGTTTCCCAAATCCATGCACGTGAGACAGCAGAAGGATGGAGTGAGTGTGAATGCAGGTAGTTCAACTCGTACCTCTCTCTCGCTCTCTCTCTCTCTTTCTTTCTCTCTCTCCCACTGCACACTGTAGCATTGCTGCTCCAGCTCCTCATTATGCTACAGTATAGCTTCCACTAAAGGTCATCCTCTCAAAACATAATCACACACAATCAAACGCACAAACTGCATACATCACACCGACAGTAAACAGCCCGGAGCTCTATTTTCCACTGACACAGGAAGGCTCGTGGCCTATTTATAATTTCAGCCTCTTGCATCAATTAAAAAGCAGCCATCACAGTCCGAGTCCTCTAGGTTCGTGGCCGTAGAGTCCAGAGTGGTTTATTACAGCAAGCATGAAATAAGGCAACAACACTAATAACCTAGATTGCCAGTATTGTGTTTTAATAGGTCTTACTTATAAAATTTAAACCTTATCAAGATCAAGCTAGACTGATAAGTGCTTTCCGCCAAAGCTGTAACAGCGATCTTCCAATCCCTGCCCTCTCGCTTTCTCTCTCTCTCTCTCTCTTATCACCAGACAGGAGCGTGATGCTCTGACTCTTTTGTTAAAATGACAGGAGCCTGTCAGCCAGGGAAAGTGTCAAAGTAAAGAAAAGAAGGGAAGCATTCCCCCTCTCCAGCATATTACCATAATGAGGAAAACACACTTAGTGGGCCATGACCTCATGTCATCTGATTAGAGCTATGATTAATGATATCCTTTTACCAAAACTCCCTCCCTCACGCTTTCTCTCCAAGAAAATAAAAATGAATGTTATAATGTTTGAAAACGAAACATCAAACTCTTTTTTCGGTGACTCTGTAAGTTTTCTGGTGTTCAGTAAATATTTTTTTTCTTTTTATAGACATTTTGGTGTGTCTTGAGTAGATCGATAATTTATTTAACTAACTTTTTAACTAATCATCCTAGAACATGGGCATAGTCAAAACTAAAATAATTAACTACAGATTCATTATTATTCGAGTTCATGCATTTCATCTTTAAAGTTTGGCCTTTTGTCCCCTAGTGGAAAAATGTTTTAATGTAAGGCAAAGTGTAAGTTATATTGTACCTGTAAATATGTACAGTATATACTTTATATTATTTAAAGATATATATCACCATGTTCCTTTTAAAGTCATAAAAAAATGATAAACATAAAATGAACAAGTTTAGACTGTGATGATTATGTGTTTTAATTGGGCCCTTAAAAGGTTTACAGAAATGTATTATCAATAAATTTACTGTGTTAAAAAAATGTAACAAAAATAAAAAGAAGAAATTTATTTATTTATTTATTTATTTATGTATCGCCAGTCATTCTTTTCACTGTCTCGCTATTCACACTGTGGTTCCAGTGAACACCACATGCTCATGTTTTGAGGTCCTGTCAATAGCTTCTTGCCTGATTGTGTTTACTTGTTTTATGTCTCATGCTGATCTTCTTATACCATCTCCTGTCTGTATGCGTGCATTGCCAAACCTTAATTTCCTAGTTTCTAAATCATATTTGATGTTTTAACCTGAGAATTTTGCAAAATTCTGTCTATTTGTGTCTTTACACCTGCACTGTTTTCTGGTTAACATTTCTAGATCACCCTTGATAAAGATCGTACTGTGTCCAGACACATTCGGTAAAAATATCACCGTACGTACATTAAATAAAGCTAAATAAAAACCAATGATTAAAAACAAGGTAGTAAAGTGAGTACCAGTGCACCCTTATGGATCCGGAGTCTGTGGCCAAATCTTGACCTCGGTTACTGTCTGTGTCGAGTCTCTATGCACTGTGTTCATGTGGGATTCTTCTGGCTTTTCCAGTTTCCTCCCACTCTCCCAAAACATGCCCGTAGGTGTAATAGGCGAAGATTAATTGCCCCTGGGTGTCAATGAGCGTATGATTCTGAGCTGGCGCTACATCAAGAGTGCATTCCCACGCCACACTCTGTGTTCCTGGGATCCCCAACCACTTTGACTATAAACAACTGAAAATGAATGAATGAAAGATTGAAAAAAAAACAACAACAAAAAAAATCTCTTTCTTACTACATAACTTCTAACCATATTGTCTTGTGATTCTTTTTTTGCATTATATTGCAATCAAGCAATGTTATATTTTGTGTGTTCTTACTGTATGTTCTCTAATAATACTCCTGAAGTGTGTTTGAAAGTAGAACTGCGTCGGAACAAACATCGTTTAAGTTCCATTCAGTAAAGCGCTGCCCTACAAAAGAAGTACACAACAGAGAGAAAGACAGTCAGAGAAAGTGTGTGGAACATCACCTCTGCCACCCGTCTTCTCATTTGCTCTCTCAAAGAAAAGACAGTGACTCTGAAATAACTGAGTTTTGTCCCCGAACCGAGGAAGCAAACAACACGAGTGGTGACGGTGACTCATCTGAAGATTCTTTCCCCTCTCTCCCTTTTTCCAGACGCCTCGGCCCACAAAGCCCGCACTGTGTCCTGCGTGGACGGCACAATGGGGCACTTGTGAGATTAATTATGAGTGGGATGCATGTTAAAACATGGAGCTTAAAACCCCTCTTTGTGGCATTTTGACAGTCCAGAGGTGCCGATTTACATCCCGAGGACAGTGTGATGGTTTTCTGGTCGTTCGATGAAATGGTGCGTCTGCATTCTTACACTTCCTACAGGGCGATTGTTCGCTTGTTCTGAGCTACCTCTGGTCACGTGATTAGTGACTGGATGTGTAGACATGAAGGCAGGGCTGGGTGACCTTCATGTGACCTTGGGCACAGGGCAAACCATCCTCAGCGTGCACCCATGTAGTCACACAGCTACAAATTTAGATACTTCATTCCACACTGTGTCAGTGTAGGTTTGTAGAAGAGAACACTAAACTTTCCCCTAGGAAAAGTTTATCACGTGTGTATACTGTAACTTGTGATTAAAAATGTGTGAGGGCACACATCACCATATTTCCCCATGCACAGAAATGTCATAGTGAATTTGTCTGAGTAGTGACAGGATATGTGATTACATGTGAAAAAGAGTAAATGTTAAAAATGACTGCTACTGTACATGCAAAAAAAAAAAGGAAAATATATAAATGTGTAAAAAATGTGTAAAAAAAAAAGAATTCCATAATGAGTATCACAATCATTACATAATGCATAAATCATTTGTGAATAAAAAAACAATGTACTGTAAGTGCATAATTAGGACATGTAAACAGGAATTGTGTGTATAAATCTTATGTAATAATAATAATAATAATAATAATAATAATAACATGTGGAAAATTCACCAAACATAAAATTGCAATCTAAATAAAAAAAATAAAACAATAAATTACCCCCCAATTTGACCATTAAATCCTGGGAAGGAAAAAAACCCCGAAAAAACTTAAACCATACAGTGGGAGAACAATAACAACAGTCAGCTTGAGCCTGCTGGCTCAAATACAGTGTGACCAAAAACTCTGTGTAATTTGATCAGAAGTGCTTTCGACCCCTGGGGGGGAAACTATGCACGTTTCCTGAACCCCCTTGTACATATCCCGTCTGAATCTTATACATTAATTCTGTCAAAAAATTAAATGAGAAGCCATTCTAATAGGTGACCGTTGACCTTGTTCATAGTGCTGTCGATTACACAGGTGTAAAGTTATACATAATTATAGGCAGGATTATTAAAGCGCACAAATAATTTGTGTTTATGCAAAGGCATGGTATCGCCTCTTTATTTTCATGCACAGCCATGCATAGCTAATTCTTCTTCGACCATAAACGGGGAGAGCGTTAAACACCAAGTGGCTTTTAGGGTGATTTCACACCTATTGGTCCAGGGTTCGAATTGATGCTTTTGATTCATTTGCTATTTGGCTTGGTTTGGTTTATGTACATAATTACAAAATAACCAATAGCCGCAGTAGCCGAGGGAAGTGCAGGACTAAAGCCACGAGTCTCTTAAGAAAGGTGCTGAACAAGAGATTAGATAATTACTGTATATAGATAACTATTTTCAAGTGTATCATACACAACATTTATCTTCTTTTAATTTTTTGTCAGTCCAAATAAAACGAACAAGCTCTCAGTCTGCAGTACAACATCTCTGGTATTTGGCTTTGCTTGCAGCAAATTTATCATCTACCATGCAAAATACACATCATGATTGGTTCACTCCTTGTACAGGAGTCGGTTCGGTTTCTCTCTGCAGACAAACCACGCTATGGTTTCCTTGAAATGGTAGACGTTCAGCAGTTTTGTTTTGTTTTTGTTCACACTTAACAAAAAAGATGAGATTGAGATTGCTCTCTCTTTTTTGTCCAAACAAACCAAATTAAGAAGAAAAATACACAAAATCATAGCTCGAATGAAAGTACAGTAACTCTGAAATTTAATCATAGTACTTTTAATTATTTTTATTTTTTTTGGTGTGTATTAAAGTGCAAATAATTTAGCCAGAAAAAGTTTAATGGCTACCAAAAGTGATCCAAGACAGGGCAACTGGTGAACCAGCGACAGGGCCATCACATGGGTGTCTAAGGCTTATTGGTACGTGAGGGAATCAAAGGATAGCTTGTCTGGTCCGATCCAACAGAAGAGCTTCTGTAGTGCAAATTGTTGAAAATGGCTCTGATAGAAAGGTATCGAGACACGTGATACATCACATTTTGTTAAGTATGAGGGCCGCAAATCTGTGCATTGGTCAGAGTGCCCATGCCACCCCTATGTGACTATAATATGTGCGCATCAGAACTGAGCCATGGATCAGCGAAAGAAGGTGGCTGCAAGGTTTCAATAAATCCCATTTACATTAACATGGGTTTAATGATATTGTTATTGTATTTGTTAATGTATTTATATATGCCAGTTATTAACTTTTATTTACTAGCAGCACATAGATGATATTTTGGCCAATATTTATAAGGTATACATAGTAACTTTTTAAGTGTGATGTGAATGTTATTTACATTTTAGTTTGAGAGCACTTACTGTAAACCATTTATTTGGCTTTAGAAGCTGTATTGGAAAATGGCTCCATAATTTTATTGAGATAAATGGACAAAGCATTTGAACCCATGCTACTATAAGAAGATACGGCAATTAGAGCTCAACAAACAAACAAACAAATGTAAAATAGACACATCTTTTGAATATTGAACATATCTATTTGATTTGAGAAAGAGAACTCCAGATTGATACATTCAGCAGAAAAAACTTGGTGTGTTTATTTGTTTTTTTTTGTTTGTTTTTTTTTTTGTTAAATAAATAATCGCATTATTTAAAAAAATGTTTTTATTTATCTTATGTTGTTTTTGTTTGTTAAGCCACACAGAGACCTATAAATTATTTAAGATTAAAAACCTATGTAACTTCGGATTGACACATTCAGCAGGACGAACGTCTTGGTATGGCAAATTAAGTTGGTAAATATGTGTTTACCCTGGTGGACGCTGGTCTCCTGTGTGGTACTGATGACACCAAAGCAAAGCTGTGTTTTTGCTAATGATCCCGTTCTTTAGTGAAAGCTTACTAGGCCTCTTGGGCCCTCGCTACAGCTCAGGTGGGCATAATTACATTTCTTAAGGTCAACCTCTCACCGGGATGAATTAGTGAAATTACATAGTCGACTACTTCAAGGCGTAGATCCAGATGCAATTAACTTAGGTAATAGAGCCGTAGTAGCCTATGTTGCGAGACAATTGGACTGAACAGTGACTCAATCAGCTTGCAGGTTGGATGAATGAAACCACACACAGGGCTGCTCCAGTCCGAGACATTTCCTGACTCGCTCATGTGATAATTCATTGCCCTTTTTTTTTTCTTTTTTTTTGTTGAGCATATGGGAACCTCGAGACGTGTTCGAATCCCTGGTCGGGGCTTACAGACGCAGGCAAACACAGCAGCCCGAACTCCGGGACGAAGTTATTTGTTTTCCTGTGCATTAGGGAGCTGGCTATGAGATATTGATCAGAGCATATCCTGATCAATTGGAATAAATGATTGGCTGTAAGCGTAGGGATCTCCGGGAGACCGGAGAGGGAGACGACGCACAGACTGAGAAAAAAGGGAATATGAGAAAGAGGAGAAGAGGGAAAGCGAGTGGCTGCTGATAGTTTCCTGCTGTGTGCCAGAACAGAGCAATGCAAATGTACTCTAAACAGTCCCGAGAAGAGCGAGCTCTTTCAATCACGGGAGGCCAGGAGATCATCCCCCTCTGTGTTTAATCCTCCTCTCTACAGCACACAGATAGCAGATAGCCATATGTAGATTCACACAGCAAACAGTCCTTCCTGATAGACCGACTGGCCCGCTTTCCACCAGGAATACATTCAAGAGAGAAATTCTAGCTTTCCTCAGATGCTCAGCAAAAAATTGAAGGCTTAGCGACTTCACAGTGGAATGCAAAAGAATCTGTTTGCTTTGTTTAACATAAGTCATATGTCTCTTGCTGGGATGAAATTGGTATCTCTTGCGCATGAATCGCCTGCTCTGTGTGTTTGTATTGGGGCCAAACGTATATGGCGAAGGGAGGGGCAGGGGCCGTGGGGTTTGTTTGGAGAGACAGGTGCCTGATGTAGAGATGTAAAGCACATTGCAATCCACTTAAGAAAATTCAGAAGGGTGAAGGACAGCTAATCCCTGGATCTAGTTCCATAGCTCATTACAATAGGGCGTCAGTCTCATAATCAGATGCTGACACAGGAATAATGAGGCAATGGTTCTTATATTTGATTTATCTTTTAATAGTAACTATATATATTTTTGCACATTGTTGCAGTACAAAAGGGCTACACAGGGAGTTTCTTTCCCCAAGTTTTTTTTTACTCTTACTTGAGCTTGTCATTTCATGAAAATTTGGTGGCTCTCAGTCCTGACCAACTTGCTGGTTTAGAAACTCACACAAAAACTTTTTTTCTTTGGGATTGTCTTTGGTAGACCATCAGAATCAGCCAAGAAAAATCATGGCACTAATTTCAAAAATTGCACAAATTTCATTTGTTGAAATTTATATTTTCAAATATATATGTATTGATCAGATATTTTGTGTCAAACTAAGATTTTGGGTCTTATCTTATGTGAAACATCTACAATAAGAGCTATAAATAAGTCTATAACAGTTACATAAAGTCTAATACATTATATCATTTATTAGAACAAATATTAAAATAAGAACGTAAATAAAATTTTGTTTCTTATAATGTGAAGTTTTTTGAAGAGGGACCATATTTTTTTATTTTTATTTTTTTTGCAAAAAAATGTAGTAAAAGCTCTAATATTACTGCCAGATCTTGTTTTTGCTTTCATTTAATAGTTACTGGTAACTGTCTTAAGTGTTTTTTTATGTTTTTGGAGCCAGGAAATGCAGCATACAGTTATGTTCAAAAGTTAATACCCCAAATCATTCTTACTGTGGAACGCTGAACTCTACATTGTTTGAAAATGATTGTACAGTACAACCCTTTCCAGTTTGATGTGCAGCACCGATTACTTCTACAAAACCATTGCTTATGTCTTTCCCTCTTGGCATTGTGTTAACACACAACTGAATGTTCCAGACCAGCAAACTGCTAAAACGTCCGCTTGTGTAGAGGTCTGCACACCTGCTGTTGATCTCATGATCAAAGGCTGATGATTAGCAGCACCTGGTGGAATCATATCCTCGTAAATCCTGTGGAAGCAGTGAGGAGGTAGAATCTCCTCCATCTTTATATATATATATATATATATATATATATATATATATATTGTATTTTTGTTAAATAAATAATGGAATAGTAACAACAATGTGTTGTTATTTGTTTTATGTTGTTTTTGTTTGTTAAGCCACATAGTAACCTATAAATTATTTTAAAGTAAAAACCTATGCAACTTAAGGCATGAACCAGTGAAAAACTTTAGATATTTGTAGCTACAGTGCTAAACTGTAGCACCTGTGTAGCTTGACACTAAATATGGAAAAAGGTCTAATTTTAATATTTACATAGCACAGTTTTCAACAACGCTAACTGTCTAAAAGCATCACAATATCCATAAAACATTCGTCCATCATATGGACATCACATACCACTGCAATAAAATGTAAATAAATTGCACAATCATTTAAAAAGCTTACTAGATCATGTATGGTGATATAACTATACATCACCCAATAAAGAATTTTAAAGGAGAATTTCAGTCATTTATTTAGTGGTGGAGGTGGAGAAGAGATCTTGCTCACATCCAAACTTTCTTCTTATCAAAATGCAAGTTATTCAGTATTTAGATTTCATTTCAAATTTATTATTTCATTTCTTTATTTATTTCACCATCTGATCTATAAGAACACCTTATCACATTGTAAACATGTGCATAGGAATCAGATCTTGCATTTACAATTTCAAAACACAATTTGAATGAATCGGTTCATATTAAATGATAAAGAGGATAAGATTAGGGATCGTTCTTCAAATTTGAAGAAATTTCTGACAATGTCAAGTTTCAATGAATAAACATTTTGGCAATAACATATTTGTAATTAAAATGACTAGCTAAAACTAGTCCTGCTGAAACATATCACTGTAGGATATTCTGGGATTAGCAAAACTGCTTCAGCTTCCAAAGGTATTTCCAACAAGATATTTTTTATGTGATTGCCAAAAAAGTTATGTTTCCTTTTTATATAATCGAATCAGCATGCTTGTACAGATACCATTATCCTGAAATGTACAAGCCACATGGACTCTCTTGTCCTGTATTGTCTGCCTATACGAGGGGTGTTCAAATCAAATCAGGCTTTTCGATTCAGGACACAGAACACAGTTTTGAGAGTAAAAACTCCTTTATTTCTCAATTATATATTTCCCCTGCCACACTAATGCACTTATCCCATTATGTCACTAGTGCTTAGATACTATCAAGGTAGAAAGTTTTGCTTTACATCTGAAATGCTGGCCTCTCAGGAAAGCCTTGCGATGTGGCAGTAGCTATCGGCAGAGCTTCTGTAATGTGCAAGTGGTGTCGGTGAATGATTGTGTGTACTGTACACCTCTTATAGACAAAGACATCTCTTATAAAAGTTGGCGGGATGTTATCCGTCGATTTTCAAGGATCAGGTCCACCTATTAATAATTGCATGTATACTTGTCACAACTGTTGTTTATTGTATTGACCTTGGTATTACTGTAGTTGCCCCAGGAAAATGGCTTCCATTTCTTTTTAGCATGTACTCTTTCAAATAGTAAGTGAGAGTAAATGTTTATTTTTCAGATCACATGGTCTCACACAAAGCTCTACCGTAGCTTGTAAAATGCACTATTGCTTTTTATGTTTTGTCAGCTTCCTCCGTTGTCAATTCACATATCAAGTATGAGGTTTTACAGCAAAACAGAAATCCATTGTTTTTGACAGAAAAACAAAGCAGCGGAATCCTTTAGACTGTTAGAGAGCGTTCACTGGAGTCATTCTGCTAGCCTTGGAAGACAGAAGGAAATCAGGCATGTGGGCAGCCAGTTCAGTGTATTAGCACTCATCATTCAAACCCCCAACACACATACACACAGACACACACACTTACACACACACACGCTCTCACAGACAGGTATAAGTAAGATTTGACACTGATCATCCACTCCGTCTTGCCCATTATCTGCGGCAGTGGGAAATGACAGGAGGAAATCATCTCTGTAATCCTGTAGACGAGCCTCTTTTTTGTTTGCACCCAGTGTAGCAGAAGGAGCTGCAGGAGATCATATGTTTCTGCTCAGGTACTCTATTATAGGAGCTCACACCTTCCCTCGTGCCGCTGACGGATCCGAACAGAAAGGACACATTGAGCCGTTTGAAATGCAATTGCAGGAATTATTGTAGGATTAGAATGACTGTGGCTGTAAGTGCCCTGCCAGTGATTGTGATTAGTGAGAGAAAAAAAAAAAAAAAGGAAAAAAAGAAGAAAAGCCTATCGGCCCTTCATGGATTCTGCTTTTTGAGCATCTTCGACTGTTCATATCATTTCAAGTGTTATAATTCATTAAATGGAGCTTAATGACACATTAGGAAAGTATAGTAATCCTTTACAAATGAATGCATAGTCAGTTCATGCATACCTAATTTCGACGTGCGTCCCCCCCAGATGTGTGATTTTTATTTATTATGCTGTTTCACAACGTGAGTCAGATTCATGAAGTCTCTGTAAAACACCCTTCATGCTGTTCTGAAATGTGAGCACTCGGGACTGGTAATGGCGCCATAATAAGACGCAGATTTTTTTTTTTTTTTTTTTTGTATCATACTGATGCTAATTGAATGATGCTAATTTACAGAGAAACAGAGGCTGTGAGCAGAGGTTCAGCCTGTGTTTCCGACATAGACCATACAGTGATTCCCCTTCCAGGCAGAACTGAGTGTTATGCAGCTTCATATCTTTAAGGCACCATTCAACCAGTCTTGTTTAAAACATCTCAATATCAGTCTCAGGCGTGCGAGCAAGCAAGCAAGCAAGCAGCTTGTTAAGCGCCAGCAGCAAGCTCTGTGATTATTATTAACTTCCAGTTCATTTAGTCGCTCTAATGCTAATTTCAACTTTGGGAATTAAAATAAATAAGGTCATTAACGTGTGTGCAGAGGGCATTTGCATATCTCACAGGTGTACCTCTCTCCGAGTGTTACGTCGTGAAACATTCCGCGACTCAAATCAGTCAACTCGAAAAAGAAACAAAGCTGAGAGTGCCACGTTCATTTGGAGTGCACAAAAAAAAAAAAAAAAAAAAAATCACCCAGCACAAAAAATCATGCAAATGAAGGTGCAGTTCTCAACACAGCGTTTAGGTGACATTAATCAAAGCCAAACAGGCAGACAAAGGTGAGAGCAATCCCAACACTCTTCAGCACAGCTAAAGTCAACGCAGCTATCTATCTCTGAACTCAACCTGCTATTCTGCTACAACACTCTATGAGTGTACTGAAGCTAGTGAGAGGAATTTACATTTATGAACACATACTGTATCATAGCTTTCCAGCTTGTCTAACCGAAGATGGTTTGAAATTGACACTCGGGATTTCAGTGATCCTTTTTTCTTCTTCTTTTTATGTCATAATTTGTAAATATGTCAACAATACAGTATATGACTTATATGTAAGTCCTGATAATACAATAGCTTTTTGTTAAATTCCAATGCACAGATAATCAATAGTGATTGTAGTAAAACGTCATGTGATTTTGTTTTTTTTATTGCCAGCTTAATCAAGGACTACTCTCTGAGAGAGTTGTCTGATAATGAAAAAAAAAAGTTTGCATGAGACCAAGAGCACCTAAAGCAATAAAGAATAAATATACAAATATGTGCCTAATTTTCTGACCACCTTTCAAATAATGGCATGTTTTTATACACCTGTTTTTTTATATGAATTAAATGAATTTAGCAACCTCTATTAAAAAGAATAAAAACAAAAAAAGTATATATATATATGACCAGTCAGTTACTAAAAATGAATTCATCAATGAGCTTTATTTGTGAGTGCTCACACACATGAAACTATTAACCGCCACAAATCCCTCCATTTTTGTACGTAATAAGCTGTTCCAGCATGGAAAATGTGCCTGTACACAAGACATTATCCATGAGGACATAGTTTGAGTGGAACCGGACCGCCAACTTTGCCCCAAGCCTCCTCAGCTATCAATGGCTGACTTCACTAATGCTCTTGTGGCTGAATGATTACAAATAACCAAAACCTAGTGGAACACCTTTCAAGAAGAGCTGATGGTGGATGATGGTGGATGAAATGGATGAGATTGTCAGATTTTGACATACTTATGGCCATATACACTGATCAGCCATAACATTAAATCCATTAACACTATAACACTAAAACCACCTGGATTTTTGGTTTCCTCTTGTACCACCGGGGCAGCTCTGGTCCCTCTGGGTATGGCTCTACAGGCCCTCTGGGTTTATGATGTAGTTCTGGCACTGGGACATTGGCAGCAGATCCTTTGGGTGCTCTGCGGTGTGCGGTAGAGCCTCCAGCCTCCGTCTGATGCATCCCATGGGTGCTCAATTGGATTGGGATCTGGGGAGTTTGGAGTCCGGGATGGTGGCCTCGATCTCTTTGTCTGCTGGGCTTCACATTCTGGTGCCTTTCTATTGTGGCCTGCATTGACTTTTTGCAGTGATTTGTGCTGGATTGGCTTTTTTGGACCACCTGACCTCTTTGGGTGCCCATGATCACCAGTCACCAGTTTACTGGTGTATAGTGGGTGATTAATGTTGTTCAGTTCACCTGGCAGTGGTAGTAATGTATTGGCTGATTGATGTGTATATGTATGTATATACATAATGCATTTTTGCATTTTACATACATCTACAGTATATGATCTACTTTGCATTAATGTACAGTACCTTACCTAAAGTTTGCAAATTAAGCAATTGATTAGTATAAATTTCAAGGAAAAACCATCACATCATTGCTGAGTGTTTGAAGGCATACATTATATGTAATGAAAAATGGATTTCCTGAAATAAGGAAAAAATCACTTAACAAAATGCAATTATTTATAAGCTACTATTGACAAAATGATAACATTAAGCTAACATGTTATTAGCTTGTAATCACATATTTTTTAGTATTATAAATTATATATTTTATGTTGGGGAAAACAGTTGAAAAGATAACAATGATTTAAAAAAAAACATGACAATGAATGTTGACAGTGCTATTTATAGTATCATTGCCAATTAACGGTGACCGTACGTGACTAAATATTTGGAGAGAAACTGAGTGACAGCACTGATAAGTGAACTTGATCCAAGTCATCAATCACCATTTTCTTCTCAGCACACTTCCCAGAGCTGTTGTTTTCCTTAAATGAAATAAATCATACGTCTTGCGAAACAAACACTGGCTTGATCTAGAAAAAATAACACTGCTAACGCTGTAGACTGACACCATGTTGAACAGACTGCAAGAAATGACATGCACTTCGTAGCACTGTGTCCACAACTTCATCTCAATCTGTCCATCAGAGCGATGAAGAGTGAATCACTGCGTGCGCCTCTCACTCCTGCCACGTGGCCAAGACCACAAACCAACATCATAACAAAAAGTGTTTATGGGGGGAGTCAAGAACGAGAGCAGCGAGGGCAGCAGAGCAGAAAGAGCTCGGTGGCGATCAGACCCCTCTCCCACCTTTTGCCGGCGCCGGCGTGCATTGAAATGCAAATTCCCAGCCAGGGTTCCCACCCCGTGTGCCACTCACAAATTGAAAAGCAGTTTTTATCTATGCAGATGCAAGCACGGTAATTGAAGTTAATCAATCAATGCTAGCTTTCACTAAAACCTTGAACATGATTGAATAAAGTAATTATCATTCAGGGGAGAATGATGAAGTTGTAGACAGCATGAACCTTATTAAAGAAGGATTTTTAGTCACAATGGCTTAATTTAGCCAGCATTCCTTTGCCTTTCTTCTCCTTTTTTTTATTATTATCTTCTTCCTGTTTTCTGGTATCCTTCATTTTTGGGTCTTTAGCCTAATTCACTCTGTTGGTCTGTCGTTGATTTTTTTGTCTCTGTCCCTCTTTTTTTTCCTAATAGTGCCTTTACGGCTACAGAATGCTCATCTAACAGTAAGTGTTTTTAATGCTTATAAATAAAAGGATTACAAATGTGTTAAATATTTTGCATGGAATGGTGTATAGAAAAAAATACTTTAAGTATATTTATTAAGTGTGTTCATTAAGCAATTATAATAGCTAAAATGTTAACTTTTTTTGCACACATAGTTAAAGCCTCTAAAAATGACACACAGTCCCTGAACCCATGTGAAAGAGACGTTTGTGTCAACCCACTAAGAGACGCCTCGACTGCCTCCCGCCGCTGGTAATTGAGCTTTTCCTCACCTGGTTCCTCTCGAATTGCGCCCGGCTACCTGGCTGCCACCTTCTCCATCCTGGCCCTGGACCTGTGCCTCTGGCTAGATTCAGTTAAAGACCTGGCTCTGTGCTTTGTCACTCGGTTTAATATGCACCCTACATAATTATGCAGGATTCACAGTGCTATCAAACTGCAATTCAAATTAGTTCAGGATTAAAGGCACAGAACAGTACTGCTGCTTTAATTGCATTGTACTGCGGTGATCACATTCAAATACCCATTACTCATTGCCTCTGTGGAGCAATAAGTCAGAGGGATTAATACGCAGGCAGGTGACAGGGCCAGGCCATTAAAAGGCAGTTATGCAGAAAGCATGGCTGGGTTTTATTCACGTTAATGAAATCAGCGGAATGAAACTGTAATAGATTTATCAAAGCTCCGATGGATTTGCAGTAAATCAGTTTGATTCAGGCAATCAAACTGGACAATAGAGATAGTTTTCAGTGGCTGGCGGCTGGCGTCTCGGACGGCCGTGTGAGAGGAGCTGATATTCTTCTCTGGGAGGATTTGGGGAGCGCTAGGCCCTATTCCCAGAGCTCAGCGGCTCATTTCAGACGGCTAAACGCCACCAGTGCACATGCTGATAAAACGTACCGGCTTCCAGTTCGACGTCATATTTGTCTCCCCCTCCCACTTGCTTCAGTACTTTTTTCTCATTTTTTTTTTGTTTCTCGCTGTCTTTCTCATTGCCAGTTGTTTGTCTGTGCTTCATCCACTCTTTTAGCCCATATCATCAGGAGCTTGGCTTGGGAAGGTGTCTAAAGGGTTAGATGACTATATTGAACAGACCAAATTTATATTCTGTTATCAAATGGAGCACCCTCGATTTAGCCTTTTGAGATGCAGTATGTTGCTTTAACAGTGTAAACATATCAATGTTTCAAGTTCTGTTTCCTAGAATGTTTCTGTATGAGGGGCGTTCAAATCAATCTGGGACTTTTGATTGTGCAGCAGAATAACAGAATAGTTTTCAGAGACCAAAAACAAAAACAAAAATTGATTGCTCTGTGTAATCCTTTGCTACACTAATGCAATTATTCCAGCATTTTACTAGCGCTTCGATACCATCAAGGTAGAAGATTTGTCCAGTATGCTAAAGCCGTGCTTTACGTCCGAAATGCTGGAAGTGTTTTATTACTTCTCTAGGACAGCAGTTTGACGTTATTAATTACGTACTACATCATGCATTTTAGACGTAAATTTATTCTTCTAAAGCATATGTGAAACAAATTGGCCGTTGTTAACAGTTATGTTACAACAGCTGTAAAATGTTCAGGTTCACTCATCAGGCTGTCTTTAAGTTAATAAGACAAAAACAAAGCAGCTTTTTATGCTAGCATTAAAAGATCTGTCCTGTGAAAGAAAACTATAGGTTAAACTCGTACTATTAGCTGAGGCTGGATATTTCTATTTTCTTCAAACATAAATATCTCACAGCAAACATCACAATTTCAGTGATTACACATATTTCTTTTTAATTTGTTCAAGTGAAGCATTACTCCTACAAGGTCCTATATAATGTGTAAATGCATGAAATAACATACTGTAATAGAATTAAGATATTTCTATATACTGTACCTTGCAACCAGAACTACAGTCAGAGATTCTCCTGTAGAACATTAATCAACACCTTTAGACCAAATAAACAAAATAAGGATCCAAAGGTGCTATGTTGTAAGTATTTATAGTAGTTGAGCATTTGTGGCTTTTAATGTTATCACAAGGATGGGAATGGGAAATATGACTCTGAAACATATCAGCATCCTTTAATGTCTGTTGGTTATCAGTTTCTGTGATTATAGCATGGTATAGAACAAAAGAAAAGAAAACAAAAACAACAACTAACAAAGCAAGCAAACAAACAAACAAAAAATATCATTACAAATCTACATTTGCTTAAGTGTTTTTTTTTTCACGCAATGGTTTGAATGTTTTTTTTTTTTTGTGTGTCCAGAACATTCATGACCCTGGACCCTACCCCAGGAGACTGAACACACGAGGTGGGGTACACCCTGGACAGAGTGCCAATCCATCGCAGGACATGCACACATACACAATACAGGTGGTTTGCCTAACTAGCCTAATCTGCATGTCTTTGGGCTGTGGGAGGAAACCGGAGTACCTGGAGGAAACCCACCAAGAATGGCGAGAACATGCAAACTCCATGCACACAGAGGTGGAAATGGAACATCGATCGCAGAGGTGCAAGGCGACAGTGTTGACCACTCCACCATTTGACTTTGCACAGGAAAACTAATCCAAACATGGAGCAGAAATAATTAGGAAACAAGCAGAAGTCAAGTAATATTCAACAAAGTTACTTCATCAGAAGATGCCTTCTTGGCAGGAGCTGACTCCACCTTAATCTCAGTTAATTCATGAATGGACAAATGGGTGGAACCAACAGTGCCTAGTTGTTGGTTGAAACATGCTTCGTTAAAACTTGAAGGTGGCTAACATTCATTTATATGCTAAAATTTGCATTTGATTTAACTCTTGTCATCTATACCCTACACATCATCGCTTGTATAAGAACATTCTGCAAGTTCTGCACAGGTGAGTTAAAGTGGTGAATAGAAGAGAGGTACTGGTTTGACAATTGCAGCTGGGATTCAAATCAGCCCCGTCCCAATTGAACATTTTATTAACTGATTCACCCCAATACTGCTGTCATGAATGAGAAATCTAGCAATGGAGACCAAAACTTTTATTATTTTATTATTAATACATTTTATGATTGACATATTTTTGGAGCTAGCTTCTAGTCTTTATTTAAATAACTGCATGTCTTGGCACTTTTGCATTGATTTTTTTCTTACAAAACCAGAGGATGCTTCTTGGTCAACATCTATAAAGCTCTACAAATCTTTTTCGCAGACTGGTCTAAACTTGTAAATGCACCACTGTTTCCCTTTTATGTATAAACACTTCCTCCTTTCTCCATGTTTTAAATATTATATATTATATTGTACATTTAATATGCACAGCATGTAAAAAAACCTTCCTCATATAAAGCACAGCGATAGGCACGTTGCCGAGCATATCCTCTACTTCCTGCAAATCACCATTACCTTTTTTCTCTTCTTGTTCTACTGACCAAACTGGTTAAATGACCTGAACTCAAATGACATTAGATTTCAATGTGTTCTTAATGAGTCGTCTACTGTATTGTATAAATTCCAATTATACCCAATTAACCCTCAATCAGTAGCACCTCGTCTGATATGTTTTTTCCCCTCCTTCCCTTCTTATTTAATGGTTCAGTGCTGCCTAAACCATTGATTAGGCTGAGTGAGCACCATTACTAAATGACCACCTTACCGAGGAGATGGAGCCTCTTAGTCCTAATAGAGAGGGCAGGCTATTATACTACCTCTCTCTCTCTCTCTCTCTCTCTCTCTCTCTCTCTCTCTCTCTCTCTCTTTCTCTCTCTCTCTATGTGCTAGTATCAACTTTTTATATTAAAGCTTTCCAAGCTTGCCTGGCTCCATGACTTCGGCCCTGTAGAATGTTAAGTAGAAATCTCCCAAGCGTGGACAAAATCCTATTATTTTATAATTACTGGGCATTTGTTTTAGCTTTGGACACTTCATTGGGCATGCATGAGTGTACACAACTCTGCTTAGATGGTGAGTTAATGAACATCTTCCCTCCCTGGGCTGCACTGAACATCATACATGTTCTTAACATGTGTTTTACACTTGTAAAAAAAATACATAAGTTTGTAGCTATGATAAAGCAAAGAGGCAGACTAGTTGTGCACTGTGTTTTTAAGTAAGTCTGGATCACTAGATGTGGGGTTTAGTGGAAACTTTGAAAGCTGATAATTGAGGATACAACCAAGACAGAGATCCAGTAGACAGATCCATCTGTAACACATATACAAAAAAATAGCGTTTTCCCCCCCCGCACTTTTTATTTTGATTCTTATGTAATGTTGTATGATGGAATTATAAAACCACTTTTACTGGGGACATATACTGTATAAAGCCAGATTTCATAGGGTTAAGGTTTTCCATTAAAAAACAAAACAAAAACGTATATCAAGTCATAAAGTGTATCTGCAAAAGTCAGTATCATAACAGCTAGGACCAGGTTATAATTTCTTTATTATTTTCCCAGAAACAGGCATGGGTTATTCATATTTTCTCTTTATATTAAGTCAGTAAACTAAAATAATCCAAATTATGATCCAAAATAAATTTGTTTCATATGGTCTAGACTGTGTTATTCCTCAAATTGTAAAGAATTTCTTACATTATGTCTTTAAAAATCCATGACAATTTTTGGTAATGTTATAAGGTTGTGATAATAATAAATATTTGCTATCAAGTATAGATTGTGTGATCATTAAATTGAGCTTTTACATTATGGCATTTGGCAGATGCCCGTATCCAGAGCAACTTACATTTTTCATCTCAATATACAATTTAGCTTGCTTAAGGGCCCAACAAGGACAACTTGGTGGTCATGGGAATTGAACCTGGGACCTTCTGAACCATAGTACAATGTCTTAACCCATAAGCTACCCCTAACCAGCTAATAAGTCTTTGTTATTTGCTAATATATTAAGCAAATGGGTGAAAAGAAACATTATTATAAATCATCAACAACAACAAAAACAACAATAATAATAATAATAATAATAATAATAATAATGATGATAATAATAACACATTTCAATTAAACTAATTAATATTAATGTAATTATTATACCTAACTATTAATCCATTAAGAGTATTGTCAATCTTGTGCAATAGTTGTTCATTAACTAATCATTGACTAATTACAAATTTTTTATTACAAAAATTTTATTGATTCACAGATACTAGGTGATATACAGGACAGGAAATGGGAAAAATAACTATTACTGATACAAAACACATGAAACAGCCTATTTAAGCTTTCGAAGCATCACACATGAATTGTCCAAGTCTACAGATGATTCATTAGCAAGGATGACAATAATATCTTTTAGAAATATTTCCCAGCAATGAAATTGAAACAGTCTTTGCCTATCGCTGCCAAACACAGTGTGTGTGCCAGCCTTTTCTTTAACTCCATAAGAAACTAATTGTGTTATTTATAGAGGGAGTGAAATTAAGCAGGCTTAAAAAGCCAGTGCCAGAGATTCATGCTTTCAATTCACACCGGGCCCCTGATGTCGGCCGCATTAAATAGGTTCCCTTATTACTCCATAAACGAGTGCGGCTCCTCGCACAAACCACAAGCGATAAATTAAGAGTAATAAAAACACCAAGTGCACAGACAGATAGAGAAATTAAAAGCCACCTTCTAATGCATTACTTACTCTACATTCAGTACAATAAAATCAAGAAAGACAATCACGTTCCTTCTCAGCCAATCAGATGCATGTACTGTACTGGCCATTATAATATTCAAAAATGCTTACGGCTGATTTGTATCTCATTTGACTGTGAGTAAATGAATCTAATAAATATTAGCACTTTTAGCAGTTCATTTTCGAAAAGACATAAAGTAAGGACATAAAACTGGATGCATGGACAAAATTAAATGGTTTTCCAATTAGGTCTTGCGCTGGTCGAGGCGTCGGCAACTCTGTAGGGCAACTAAGCTGTGGGGCGAGGTAAAGACAGCAACTGTATCCAAAACACTGTGTACAATAACTATTGCAGTAAGCCATTAGATCTTTCACAACATACTGTATATATATATATATATATATACAAACATATATATATATATATATATATATATATATATATATACTATACTGTATAAAGCACTGAAATGAAATTCACCAAGCACGAGGAGGACATGCAAACTCCATGCATACAGACTAATGAATTTTTTTTTTATTTACTAGGCTCAACTTCCATTGATACAAACACCAAAGGCAGGACAATTATTCAATTTACCTGCAACATCCTTGTGCGCAATGATCATGCTAATACATGTATACTCTTATTCTATAGTAGTTACAGTATAATGCCATAATTATATCAGTAATAAGGTAAGCTATGTTCTCTCTCTCTCCCTCTCTCTCTCTCTCTTTTTACGCTACCTAGCTCACCTTTTCTGTCACCTCTTTTAATCTGCTCTAGAGATTTGATTATGTGTATTAAACAAACATACATTAAGTATAAATTAGAGTACTAAAGCTGTTACTGAAGATTTTGTTTTTGCCATAAGCTCACATTAAAACAGTTTGTTACAGATTTTGATCATTTAGGTTTTATGAGCACACATATATAACATTATAAACAAGTCTAACAGTCCTGTTTTTCCTACAGTGAGTATTAAGTAGGAAAAGTAGTTTGTTATATTACTGTCAGTTAGTGTGCACCAAGTAAAACAAGTAATTCATTACAATGCACAACAACAGAAAATACAGTAGGTCTAATGTTCAGAAATTATTTACACTTTGAGAGTGCATGCAAGACATTACCACCTCAATTATTTAAAAAGAGCATTTGCTTCCATATATCAATCTTCTCAATATCAATGTCATGGTCTTATGAATATTATCTTTTAATGCATTTTCTTTATTTCAGTAACACCCCAGTCCCCTCCACAACCACCACCACCACTATCACCATCATCATCACCCCCCACCCCACTCCTACTTTAATTCAGATCTTGTTATGTAATTGAACATAGAATCTTGAGTTTGGCACTGATGATACTGGCTTAATGAGGAGGCAGGAAGTAGTCAGAGCGGGAAAGTGTCATTAGCCTTTCACACCTCCGCCAGGCCACACTAAGGGCCAGAGCCTGATGCTCGAAGCTCGCAGCTAGTTAATGTGTTCTTCTTGATTACTGCTATGGCTGAATGGTGAAGAGGTGTCCATTAGGAATTCTTGTTTGCTCCACTCAGGCAATCAGTGCGATCTTGGCGGTTTGTTTAGGTGGTTACACACCTAGTTAGTGTGGCTTTAATTCATTCTTTGTCACTGTGCTGTTTTAGGTCACTGACATAGCAAGGGAACTGTTGGCTTTAAGGCTCAATCAAGCCTTTGTGGCTATCAGTTAAATGTCATATTTGCATCAGTTAGCACTTGTCAGCTTGTTGAACCAGTGTTGGATGGAAAGAAGAGTTTGGCTGTTGTGTTGCAATACAGTGTTTGCCAAAAGTATTGAGACAAAAGAGAAGTTCAATAATTTTCAATTTGACATGTTATCAAATAATCACAATCATGATAATAAGGATAGTTTGCCATTTTATGCAATGAAATTGCTACACTTTACAATGCATTACATTATTTAGAATGAAGTCATTTATCCTTTAAAACCTACTGGATCTGGGTGTCTATAGTTCTCTGTTGTCACTCGCTCAATCCATGTCTGCTTGATAACTTTATGAAAGTTCATATACAGTACGGAGTAAGATACACTGCTACTGCCTTCTGCACTATTGCCCAACAGGTTTCATTTAGGCTTAGGTCTGGATTTGACCCAGGCCATGACTCATGAAGCTGAACACCATTGTCACATGACATGTTATTCACTCGTTTGTAAGCTAATTAGTGCAACTCTTCAGCTGTTTTGTGTACAGGGAGAAAATAAACATATGGCATATGTTATATTAATACTTTTTTCTACCACTGTACTGTCACAGATTATCTGTAAATCATAGTTTCCATGGTAACAAGCATCATATACAGTACTTATGCTCTTGTTTCTGTTCTGTCCAATCAATCAATCAATCAACATTTATTTATATAGCACTTTACAGCAACCTAAGTTACTGTTATAACTTAGGATTATGGATAATCTTGGCTTGTTGCTGCCTTCTGGTTCTCTGTTGCTGAACTTTTGTACATCATTTTTGGAAATATAATACTCACTTGCTTATAATACTACTGTACATTAGCAGAAACTGTATAGTAGCAGTTTGGTAAAATGATTAGTTTAACGTATTGTAGTTAGCATTTGTTTTCTTTTAGGGTTCGACAGCTATCTTTCTTAAATGCGATGCAATGTTGTATTTTTCTTGTTAATCTTTGGAAATCTTGACTGCTTGTTGTTCCATGTTCACCTAAATATTTATTATGTGATTTGCAAGATTTAGCAAGTTTAAAATATGGTAGGTGAACCTAGCCGGGGACGCCGAGGCCAGGGACCGCCGGACTACCACTGCAACGTTCTCAGGCCTGAGGGACAGCCGGACTACCGCTTCAACGTTCTCAGGCCTGAGGGACAGCGTACACCAGCAGCCGCTAAACTAGCGCCGGATGGACGGTTGGGGAGCCCCGCGGGGCTTTACATCGACTGTGTGCCGGACGGCGTCTTACTGCGGGCGCTCGTGGACACCGGCTCCACTGTTTCCCACGGGTTGTGGAACTGTGAACCGCTCATCGCCAGGCAGAAGGGCCCCACCCAGCGCTCGCGGGCACCGTTGCAAGACTTTTGGGTGGGGGCACCTATGGGGCGAATGGGCGTGGACACTCACAACCGGCTCTCCGATGTCATCTACCGGGTGCGGTTGGCAGGGCGGGCACGAGTTTTGCCCCACCGGGACCGTCTTGCGCCTCACCAGCCGCACGCCGGGGGACCATCGAACTCTGGAGGCCGGACCGCCTCAGGACTACATTCGCGTTCACCCCTCACCTGCCAAAGGACGCCGGCGTTCCCACCGCCAGCGCCGACCGCCTCCACGCCGCCAATACAAAGTTCGTCATGGTGACCAGGGACGGTCACAGCTCGGGTGGGGGCAGTGTGGCGTGGGCGGGGCGGCGGCTGACGACCAGCATGCCTTGAGGGGATGTCGGTGTGTTCACCATGTTGGGGAGGGGTGTTTTGGTCAGTGGCTTCGGCCCTGTTGTGTGTGAGAGGGGGTGTGACGTGTGAAATGTGCTCCAGTTCAGGCTGACGCTGAATTGGATGTAGGCTCCTGAGTGAAGGTGCTGTTCATGCTATACATGCTGAGTGCCTAATAAAGTACTCCCAGTCATTGCATTGGGCAGCAAATAAACTCACTCGTCTCTCCAGCATTCTTTCCGGCGTAAAAACGCTACAATATTTTGTGTCTGTAAGACAGTTCTTTACCCAGGGATGTCAAGCGGTTAATAATACAAAAATAATTATATCACTGCCTGTTTAGCATGGACTTGGTGAAAGTACTGTTACACTTTAGTTTAATAAATTATCACCAAAAGCTTTAATTAAAAACGTAAATCTGAATTCTTAGTAAATAATCCTAAAATAGTAAATATGTTAATTAAGCAATTTCAGTTCAAATATTTAAAATGTTGGCATGGATTTTTAATTCCCAGTCCTATCTTGCCTTTGCAAGGTTTAGGTTTCCTCTTTTCCCGATACACATCTGATGCTATACTGGTCACAAAGGACTTCTCTGCTCATTATCAAGAAATGTTATGAGCAGAGAAAGCTTGAAACAGTGCTAGGAGGAAAGGTGTAAAAAGTAATTTAATTTTAAATTAAAGTGTTATTATTAAGTACCTATTGAATTACACTGTTACTTTTTAACTCTGCATCTTTTACAGGGAATATTGAGGTATTTGTTAAGAGTAGGATGTACAGTATGTGAAAAATGATTCCATTGTTTGTATAGTTTATAAGCTTTGGAGTTTCTTCACATTCAATTCTAAAGGGTTTTACCAACAGAATCCAGAAGCAAAGGAAGAAGCACAAGTTCAGAAAAGAAGAAGTACTAGATATAAAGAGATACTTTATTATTAAAGTATTATTAAGAGATGTACTTCAGCATTGTAAAATAAAAATAAAATAAAATATAGATTAATAACTTTTAGCATGTTGGTAAATCTAATTGAGAAGCCAGAGATCATGTGTAAAGTATATAAGGGGGCTGGGTAAGAGGTTGGAGAGCAAGTGATGTACTATAGAGACAAATATGATTTTGTAAAGCTGTGTGTAGTGTAGCGGAGTGTGTGTGTGTGTGTGTGTGTGTGTGTGTGTGTGTGCGCGCGCGTGCGTGTGTGTGTGTGTGAATGCGAAGGCCCACATACAACATGCCGACCTCAACATGGCTCTCTGGGTCTATCTCTGGAGGCACAATTAGCATTTCCTCGGGTGCGAGCCTGTTTGTTTAGGTTGACACAGTGAAGAAAGGCCTGACATTGACCAGAGCCTTCGGATTTAATGTGTCCCATGTTCTGCATTTATCACTGTCACATCGCTGGCAGCGTCAAGAGACACACACACACACACACACACACACACACACACACACACACACTTGAAGATAGACCGTTGGGTAAATTCACTGAGCAACAAAAAAGGACAGATAACATCTGAGATTTTGAGCTGTGTGCCAAAACAAGTGAGTTTGACATGGCTGTTAGTTAATAGAGGGACATTAGAAAAGAGTGTGAGGTTGGTGTTGAAGTGAGACGTTTGAGAAACTGGAGAGTGTTCATCTATAAAGACATGCAGTAGACATCCTTTTTTTTGGATTGTAACACATGTAAAAGAAAGAAAATCTGTTTCAATTTCCTAAATAAATAATAATAACAAAGTTTTTTTTTTGTCTATATCAACAAGGTCTAATTGGGAAATTAACTGAGAACTTACATTTATTATTATTATTATTATTTTTTTTTATTATTATTATTATTATTATTATTATTATTATTATTATTATTATTATTATTATTCATGTATCTCATTTGCATATATAATATATGGTTTTTCCCTTTAGAACCCCTTGCTAGGTATTAATCAAAACATTTCTATATTCCTTGTGCACTGTATGAGCAGTCACCTTATTTTGCAGCTTCCAGTGTATTTGAACAGCACTAGCTAGCACAGTGTCTTAAGTCAACATTATCCCAGCTTAATTAGTGATTAATTAATGAACTCCTAATCACGGCTCATTATCCGGTGATTTGTAGCATAGAAGCGGCTGTGCTGCTGTCAGAGGAGCTGCAGGCGAGAGATTTCCGGTATAAAGCAGATGCTTCTTTTCCGCATTCACACACCTACTTACAACAACATAAAGTGCTTATAACAAAAAGAATTTAAACTGCCTGAATCTATTGGAAAAAAAACAATAAAGGACATAAAGTAAAAAAAACGAAATAATAAAGTTTATAAAGATGTGTAAAAGAAATGAAGTAAAACATGTTCGAGTGTGTGTGTTTTGACAAGACAGGAGGAAAGCTAATTGATGTAGAGAGAGAAGGTGCATTATCGTTACCTACATGAGAAGACCAGCACCATGGTTACTAAGCAAAATATCAGCTCAGCCAGAACATCACATACACAATACAGTCTGACAAAGATCTGATACCACACACACACACAAACACACACACACATGAACAGAGCAGTCAAATAAACAAATTGCTTTCTTCACCTCCAGAACCTTCACCAGAGCCAAGTGGTGAAGTCTTTATTTCCTTTGACAAATTTGAATAAGCTTCTTTTACACACTGACAGGAAGATCAGTGTTCCCTTATCAGAAATAGAAAGTATATAATAAGTTATAACATACATATAAATGTGTCTTTATCTGTCCAGCTCAGCTTTCATTCTGGATTTTTTAAACTGAGGTTAAGCAAAAAATCAGGCTGTTATTTGTGGGCATGTTGTGTTTTTGGAGGAAAAAATAAAATAACATTACCTAGCTAGATTATTGCAACTACAATGTGTGTTACAATAAGTAATGAGTTTATATACTACTGTATAAGTATAGTGCCCACGGATGCCTATGTGCTTGTTGGCACATAATAAAAATGTAATAAACTGCTACCAGTCCCATACATTAATTGGAACACTATTCCATAACTTTGGGGCTTTGTAAGAAAAAGCTCTGCCCCTCTCTGATAAGATAGGAGTGATGTGCTCGTATCTTCTGGTTTTAGTGAGAACTCTCGCTGCTGCATTCTGAATTGACTAGAGCTTGTTTATACACCTAGTTGAACAACTATACAGTAAGATGTAATACAGTAATAGTCCAACCTAGAGGTGATAAAAGCATGTACTAGTTTTTCTGCATCGTTTAGTGACAATATATTTCTTATCTGAAAGGCTGGGATCTATAAACACACCGAAGTCTTTTCCTGTTGCACTTGATGGAACAGAAAGGCCATTTAAAGTTACAATGTGATCAGAAAGCTTACTTCTAACTGCAGTGTGATCATAAAGCTTGCTTCTAGCTGCTTGTGGTCTATGACTAGAACTTCTGTCTTATCAGGATTAAGCAGAAGGAAATTAATTAACATCCAAACTCTTATGTCCTGCACACTTTGCTCAACTTTAGTAAGCTGGTTTTTCTCATCTGGTTTTACTTTCATTGTTATGCTGATGACACGTGTATAACTTTGTGTCATCAGCATAACAATGAAAACTAATACAATGCTTACGAATTATGTTGCCCAGAGGAAGCATGTAAAGAGAAAAAAGCAGTGGGCCTTAAACTGAACCCTGTGGAACACCAAACTCCACTTTAGAACCTGCAGAATGGTCACCATTTAAATCTACAAACTGATAATGATCAGTCAAATAGGATCTGAGCCAGGAGAGGGCCGTTCACTTACTGTAGTTCCTACTACATTTTCTAATCTGTGAAGAAGAATACTATGATCAATAGGGTCAAAAGCTGCACCGAGGACAAGTAACACAAGTATAGTGAAGCAAATCTGATCAGAGGCCAACAGAAAGTCATTTACTATTTTAACATGTGCTGTCTCTGTGCTGTGATAAACCCTAAATCCTGACTGATACAGTTCATTTTTGCCATTCCTTTGTTGATATAAACATAGTTGCTGTGCTACTATCTTTTCAAAAATCTTAGATATAAAGGGGAGGTTTGATAACCTGCAATTGGACAGCTGACAAGGGTCACAGTCAGGTTTCTTAATTAGCGGTTTAATAACTGCTAATTTAAAGGATTTGGGAACATATCCACAGCTGAGTGAAAAGTTTAGTATTTTTAACAGGGGTTCTGTTATTGCTGGTACTATCTTGTCGGTATGTGATCTAATTCACAGGTTGACGATTTTGAAAAAGAGATGAGTGAAATTTTCAAGGGGAGTAAAGTATTCTAGGTTCTAATGTGGTGTGGTTAGTTTATCATCTGTACAACTAAATTGTCTGGTTTCAAAGCCTGAATTTTTTGCCTAAGATTTATGTTTTTTGAAAGTTCATGAAATCCTCACTACTGTATGTTGTTGTTGTAGAGATTTCTGCAGTGGTCCTGTTTCTAGTTAATTTAGCTACGGTATTAAATAAAGATTTAGGATTATTTTTGTTATTTTTAATAAGAGTGGAGAGATACATTGATCAAGCAACACTGAGAGCGTTTTTATAGTTCAGGATGCTCTCCTTCCATGCTATTTGGAATACTAGCAATTTAGTTTGACGACATTTGCATTCTAATTTCAGAGCGGTCTGTTTTAAAGTGCGTGTGTGGTCATTACACCAGGGAGCGAGTTTCTTATCTCTAATCATTTTCCATTTAACTGGAGCTACGTTATCTAAGGTATAATGAAATGTTGACTCTAAATATTCAGTCACCTGATCGAGTTCTGTGGAGCCAGATTGCGATCCAATCAAAGTTGATAACTCTGGGAGATTACTGTTAAAGCTCTGTGTGGTATTTGATGTGAATGTATGTACGTTTAATGTGGTAGCGCGGCGCTGTGCGTACACACTTTAATTGAGACAAGACAGTGATCTGAGATAACTTCAGACTGTGGAATTGTGGGTATATTTTTTATACTTAATCCGAAGGATAATATTAAATCTAAAGTGTGACCTGCTTTATGAGTGGGTCCTACTACACACTGATTTACTCCTACTGAGTCCAGTATGGACATAAATGCTATTCTCAGAGGGTTTTCTGCATTTTTAAAATGAATATTTAAGTCTCCAGCAGTTAACACTTTGTCCACAAAGTCAACAAGGTTTGAGGGAAAATCTGCAAATTGACAGAGAAACTCGGAGTACGGCCCTGGAGGTCTGTAAATGATAATTAGTAGGATCGACTGAGCTGACTTCATATTTACTTTTTATGTTAATATAGAAAACTACAAATGCATTCGTTTTGAGTCTGTGTTTTTGTACGATAGACATATTATCATGGTAAATAACTGCGACGCCTCCTCCTTTACCAGTTAGCCGAGGCTAATGTATGTAGTTGTATCCTCATTCTCTTTAATACAGGTTTCTGTTAAACAGAGTATATCGAACTTCTGGTCTGTGATAGTTTCATTACAAGTAACTGCTTTAGATGCGAGAGATCTAATATTTTACTGTCCTAGCTTCAGATCAGAGGTGCCGGCTGTGTATTCAGTGTGTTTTTAATTTTTTAGAAGAGCAGAGGAGGTGTGCTCCAGTGGCTTTTGGCAGGAACGAGTATGTCGCCGTGTTGTCACCCACTCGACTTGCTGTGAGGGCTATCTCTGCCTGTGGCACCCAGACTTTTCCGCTACAGGAATAACACTGCTCTTGTGCTCTCTAACCTTCTCCAAAGTCTGGATGCGCTCCTCTAACCCCGTCCTACCTTCCCCGTCAGAATGCTCACTAACACACACCTATCACATATAAAGTTATCTCTAATGACAGAGGAAGAATGTCTAAACATCCTGCACTCTACACACTAAACAAGCTAAATGGTAGACATGCTAATTTACCTCTGTGTCGGAGGTATTAATTGTTTGGTGATGGATTCCGCTTGTTGTTCTTAGACGAGGAGATATGTGTGTTCTCCGAAAAAGCGCAAAAAAAAGAAAGAAAAAAGGCAAAAGTCCGGTAGTATTAGAACGTGAAACTAGTTAATATTGTTATGTAGTATAAACAGAAAAGGGTTTATAATTTAAACGCTGATACAAACCAAACGAGGAACTTTCACAGTAACAATACAAAAACAGGAAGCTACTACACAAAACCTTCGGGCATCACACAGTGCCAATTCACTGTCCAAATCCAATCTCAAAGATTATAAGTGTTCTTATAAGAGGTCTCTTGTGTAAGTGATTTAATTACTTCCTCCTGTTATATATAATTAATCTATTCAATTAGTTCTATTACTGTACCTCAGTTCTAGTGGGTTTAGCCCTCAAAGCATGTCCTCTACAAAAGTTACAATAAGTGCTATCTATTGATCAAATGTGATTAATTGAAAGGTGGTGATCCTTTTATTTATTTATAATTTTTTTTGTACAATGGTGTTGAGAGGAGCAATGATCCCAAGACAAATCACAGGTTTATATCAATTCACTAATTCTAATGTGGTGATGTGGTGATGGGTGTACAGTAAAGATACTTATGTGCTGTGAGTGTGGTGAGTTTAAGTTATGGTTGCTTTGTGTCCTTTACAGAACATTACATTTACTAAATTTGGCAGAATGCATCAGACTTTGGGCTCAAATGTTCTCTGAAATGTTTCGGGGACCCTAATGTGAAAGCACCATTAACCACTGAGCTAGCCGTTCTCCTTCCATGTGGAATGCCGTGAACCTGAGAGAGAAAGAGCACTCACACACACACACACACACACACACACACACACACACACACACCCTTTTCAAGAGCTTGGAAAGTGAATTTTATTGCGGGAAGAAGGAGATGAAATATTGGGACTGTATTTTATTTTGTTTTGTCCAGGTGAGATTGCTGAAAATCCTACCTGGCTCATCAGTCCCGCTTCTCTTACACTTTACACACATAGGGTTTGCAGTGTGTAATTTTGTTTGTAAATGTGTATGTGCTTGAGAAAAAGTGTCACTACTTAAAAGTTGTAGTTCTACATTTTTCAACACATGATTTGTTTCAGTGTGCGGGGCTTTGCGGTTTCGCTTAAGTTAAAAATCTCAATGAAGTGAAACAAATGTTATGTATGTATGTAGGTTGTAGTGAAATATTATTTATATATATATATATATATACTCCACAGAAATTTATATACTGAATGTGTGTGTGTGTGTATATATATATATATATATATATATATGTATATATGACTTTTGTTTCAAACCCCAGGAATTTAATTAATTAATTAATTTAGATTTTTAACTTAAGCAAAACCGCAAAGCCCTGCAGCCTGAAGCAAATTCTGTGTTAAAAAAAAAAAAAAGAAATTAATATTAGGTGTGTAGGTAGTATATTTATAGCACATTTCACTACCACACATACATGACTTTTCATTCACTTCACAGAAATTTGAATTTTCATTATTAAATAAATACAGTAGTTGAGGAATAAATCATTTGAGTGTCTCTTTATGGTTTATTGTGAAGTTATTCATCTTTTAAATTGTAAAAAAAAACATATTTTTTGTGTGTAGCATGTACATTGTAATTAAGCAGTTAATGTATCTCTCCTACGCTTCTGAAAATCATTAACCCTGCAGAGTTTCAGCTCTAATCTAACATGCCTGATCCAGCTAATCAACATCTTCAGGAGTGTGTGAATATCAGAGCCAGGTGTGTTGGATTAGCAGTTCTTCTCATGAGAGGAGATTTTTAGGAGAAGACTGGGAACTCGTGTTATGACGTTTATTCTTTGAAATGCCCAATATTAAATATCACATTAAAAAAGTCCCAGTCCTTTGTACCACACCAGAACACTGTAGCTGTGTCTCTGTGTACGTTTAATACATACTGTACAAACAAGATTTTTGTATATAGATACATATAAATACATCATTTTTAAAACATAATCTTCTTGCTTTTTAATACACTTTGTCCATCAGTCAACACGCTTTCTTATTCAATCCTAAACAAATGTTTTAGGTTGTGCTGTAAGCCATGAATGCACTGTTGTCTTCACTTCTTCATCACAAGTGAATCTTCATCTTCATATGGGGACCAAACAGGTGAAAGTTTAATGAAGCAAAACCAAAAAAAGAAACGTCCCTTTTTCAGGACTGTGTATTTCAACAATAATGTTGTAAAAATCCAAATAACTTTACAGATCTTCATTGTAAAGAGTTTAAACAAGGTTTTTCATGCATGTTCAATTAACCATAATCAATTAATTAACATGCACCTGTGGAATGGTCGTTAAGACCTTAACAGCTTACAGAACGAAGACATTTAAGGTCACAGTTCTAAAAACGCAGGACACTAAAGAGACTTGTCTACCGACTGTGAAAAACACCCAAAGAAAGATGCCCAGGGTCCCTGCTCATCTGCGTGAACGTGCATTAGGCATGCTGCAGGGAGGCATGAGGACTGCTGATGTGGCTAGGGCAATAAATTGCCATGTCCGCACTGTGAGACGCCTAAGACGGCGCTACAGGGAGACAGGAAGGACAACACCTGCACAGGATCGGTACATCCGAATATCACACCTGCGTGACAGGTACAGGATGGCCACAACAACTGCCCGAGTCACACCAGGAACACACAATCCCTCCATCAGTGCTCAGACTGTCCGCAATAGGCAGTCCATGAGGAGGAGATGCACTGCAGTACTTCAAGCAGCTGGTGGCCACACCAGATACTGACTGGTACTTTTGATTTTGAAATAATAACAAAGTTATTTTCAAAGTAAATAAAGCAAAATCAATTTTATCTATATTTATACTACAGCATTATATGTCACATGAGACCTTTATAGCACTCATATTGTGATATTGCATATACTTACATCCAGCCTCCATACATACAGTATACACATGATCAGCATCTTCAAAAGTAATTTGTATTTGACTTTTCTCGAGTAGCCTTTGATTGACAAGTAGAAATCTAGCAGGCGCACAGTCCCTCTAGGAATTCTCCTTCCCAACACGAACTTCATCAACGGAATATCAATAAGACACATATGGTAACTTTATGGAGCCTTGTGGAGCGTGAAAGAGAGGAGGATTAACTAAAAGACAGCCTAATGGTGTTTTGATATTCTACAGCCTTGATGTTGCAATTAATTTAATATAAGAAATTAACTAAATTTCTTCTCACTAATTTTATATTTCTTGAATACGATTTGCCTAAACACCAATTTGTTTTTTACTTCTTATTATGTGACTATTTTATACAAAGATATGAGATGCTGAGCAAATCTCAAACAGATGAGTGAATAACAAACAGTGTGAACAACCTGACGATACAAAATCACACCCGGAATGCTAAAAGCAACTTGGGCTACGCGATCGATGGTGCATTTTAACAGTCGAGTCACTGTGTGCAAGCTTGCAGCGCGTAGACAGCAGGGTGTGACCGCTATACATGATGTGGCAAAGCCAAAACAAAGAGAAAGTTATTTCAATTCAGCACAGTTTTGTTGCGATTTTTTTTTTTTCACCAAAGGTCAAGCACTGTCAAAATTATCAGCATATTGACCTTTTTAAACATTCCAGAAACACCCCGATCATAGATTGTACTCTGAGCCAGGACGCAACCCTAAAGCAAGGAGTTAAATGTGTTTCGCAGAGAGTCACAGAGTCTGGAAGCCAGACTGTCCTGGCCTGTTCATTTAACGTCAATTCATTTAAAAGCTGCCACTGAGTGGACACACGGAGGGTTGCAAGTGTGTGTGTGTGTGTGTGCTAAGGCGCTCCAATTTACTGGGACCACATAGTGCTCTGAGTCCTCTGGGATAGGCTTCAGGTCTTCCATGGCCCTGTACGGGATAGGTGTTGTAGAGAATAGAGGGTGAATTAGTTCGTAAGAAATAAAAAGTAATGCATGTAACAACATTTTTGTAAAGCTGTAATCATCTCACTCATTCATCATTTATACTGCATACTGGGTTGGGGGACCTGGAGCCTATCCCAGGAGACTTAGGGCACGAGGCGAAGTACGCCCTGGACACCCTGGGTGCCAATACATTGCAGGGCACACGTGTACACACTATGGGCAATTTGTGAATGCCAATTAGCCTAATCAGCATGTTTTTAGACTGTGGGAGGAAACTCACCATACACGGAACATGCAAACTCCATACACACAGAGCCGTGAATCGAACCCGGACCCTGGAGGTGTAAGGCAAAAGTGCTAACCACTAAGCCACTGAGCTGCCTTAAATCTGTTATTATTATTAGTAGTAGTGGAGTAATAGTAGTGGTAGTAGTAGTGGTTAATATAAATGTCATTTTAAATAATACATTTCTAGCTTAGTTTTATTTGTAGGGTAAATCTGCAATCCTTTTCTTAATGAGAGAATATAATACCTCTTTGATCCAGGGTGTGGGGTTTTCCTGCAGGTGTCCAAATCCTGTCTGGTTGCAAAACAGAGCAATAAAACGTAAATAAAATAAAGACGGATTGGAAAAGACTCTACAAATTGGCAGCTTTGTCCAGTTCATAATGTAAAGAATAGGGGAGATAGAAGGACAGACAGAAAAGACACCCCTAACACAAACATCCATAAAGACGTGATAGGGGAGTGTGAGCTTAGCATACAGGCCAGCTAACCCAGTCACTCAGGCCTTTATGGGGATGATGGACAGCTCCAGACATCAGCCCACACTGATGCTGCATGATACTGCCTCATGGACTGCTATCTTCCTCTCACATCAGCTTACACACACACGCACACACACACACGCACACACACACACACACACACACGACCAACAGCCCCAGAAAATAAATGAGGCTCCACAACATCAACTCTTTTTATATTGCTGTGACATATAAAGAATTAAATATTAATATGGTGTTGTATATCGATTGGGAGGTGGAGAAAAAAAGAGAAAATACCTGCCAGTATAACAGGGCGGTTGATATTTCTGAATAAAACAGTGACAAACTCGTTATCAAAGGGCAATTTTTAAACATTCATGACAGCAGGGGAGAGGTGCTGTGGGAAGTCTTGCTGGCCTGGTAGAACACTAGGCTCGGAGGAAAAGTCGACAAACGGCTGACCGCGTGGCGCGCTCAGATCAATAGGCTCTCCTGGACTATTACACCATGGCTGAACTCTGCATCTGAGATCATTTTAGACTAAATGAAAAAAAAAAAAAAATAAATAAATAAATAAATAAATATATATATATATATATAACTTTAATTGTTTTTTTATCACAAAGATTAAAATGCTGGACAGCAATCTAGCTCCTGTGTAAAACAATAAATAATAAATGTTTCTCCAAATGCAATACACTTTTATATATAATGTTTATATGCCTCATATTTTCTCTGTATGTATTTTTGTAAAATGGCTTAATGACATCTTCAGCCAAAATCATTTAATTTTCTGCAATACACAGTACCAGTCAAAAGTTGGAACAAACCTTCTAATTCAATGTTTTTTGTTAATGATTTATTTTCTATATTCTAGAACAATACTTGAAAATGTGAAACAACACATAGGGCATTAGGTAATTTAAGTAACAACAACAACAGTAGCAGTCAGTTGTTATTTTAAGACACAAAGGTCAGCTGTTCTGAAACAGTTCTTGCAAGAACAGATTGTTATGTGCATCTGCAAAACCCATCAAGCACCATGATGAAACTGGCTCTCATAAAGCCCATCCCAGGAAAACAAGAGCTTTTAAAGACTTTACAAAAGACTTTACAGAGCATAAGTAGCAGATTAATCTCAATATCACCTGTATAGGAGATTATTGTGTATTTAAATGCCTTCTGTATTGTGTTTTTAGAGGGTGTATCCAAACTTTTGACTGATACCGTAATTTTAAAAGAGAAGATAACAAAGATAAGGAAGTGAAGAAAGGTGAATAAAACTTCATACAAATTTGTATTTATGTCTGCAACTCCAGAAGCTGCAGTATAATCCCCATCTACAACAACTGATAAACCCCTGTCACATCATGGCAGTACCCACTTCACTTCGGCTACTTTGTGTACAACCTGACAAAGTTTCAAGTTGCCCCGGCTTCCTACTACACAGCTTGCAGCATTTTACAAGAAATCAAGTCAAAAACAAAATGCTACTCATTGGGAAAGCATGTGAATGGGCTATTGCTGGTTGGTTGAACGAGGGTGACATTGTGGCCTCATATGAACTGGTTGTAGAACTGTTTTGCAACATACTTCCCAAATGCGGACGGAGAGGCTACCCCTTCATAACCATGCCACAAATACACACACAAACACACACACAAAAAAACTTGAATTGTGTCTTTCCCATGCTATTACAGTATAACCATACAAGCTTTAAAAAAAAAAAACAAGCAAGAGCATGCATTTAAAGCCCAAGACTGTACTATCTACCTGCTCTTAAGTACAACGCAACCTTTGCATTTGCAGATTTCTTTTCAAACCTGGTGATTTCTGCAGACAAAGCATTAATTGCTGGAGACTTTAATATTCATTTTGAAAATATATAAGACCCTCTGACAACAGCATTTATGTCCAGTTAGGAGAAAATCAGTATTTAGCAGAACACATTTACAAGGCTGGTCATACTCCAAATTTAATACAGAATGAATATAGAAATAATATATACAGTCACGTCAACTACTGCACAGAGATTTATCACTATTCAAAGTATCACTATGAGTTATCAGCAATGATCGGAACACCGTCTGACCCCATGGAACTTAATCAGATGAATAAATGTTAAGAGTCAATATTTTGTTATACTTTAGATAACACAGCTCTATTTAAAAGAAAAATAATTAGAGAATCAAAACTTTCTCCCTGGTGGATTACACACACATCGTAGAACAGACTCAAAAGCCAGAATGTAAATGGTGTCAAACTAAACTGATAGTATTTGAAAAAGCATGGAAGGAAAGCTTTATCTTAGATGCGAAATCTTAAATCCTAATTAAGAAATCTGAGTTTGTCCCCCTATTGGCCCCTATTGCCCAATTTCAAACATACCCTTTATCTCTAAGATTCTAGAAAAGATTGTAGTACAGCATCTGTGTTCATATGTACATAAGAATAACATTCACGACATGTATCAGTCCGGATTTAGGTCTCATCATAGCACAGAGACAACACTGGTTAAAGATGAAATGAGCAAATCATCCCTATCTTATCCACAATGCATTGGCTCCCTGTATAATTTTGCACCTATTTTAAAATACTACTATTGATCTACAAAGCACTAAATGGTCTCGCGCCACAGTATGTGAGTGTTTTATGATCCACCTCGACTACTTTGATCCAAGGTTGCAGGCTGCTTGTAAGTACCGCATATTATGAAAACTACAACAGGGGAAGAGCTTTTTCTTACAAAGCCACAAACTTATGGAATAACCTTCCAATTCATGTTCTAAACTCAGACACAGTTTCAGTGTTTAAGTCTAAAATGAAAATCTGATTATTTATCTAAGTCTTTTGTGAATGGTTTTGTGTTAGGTAAAGGAGCAGATCTCATAGACGTAGAGTATTATGGTGAACTGGTATGTTTGGATAATGTTTTCCTCACTCTCATTGATCACCCAGGTTTGTTGACGGTGATGTGACTGGTTGCTTCACGTAAAAGGGAACCATCATGTCTCCCTTTTAGTTATGCTGTCATAGTTATTCCTGCTAGAGTCACTGCTTGCACTCTATACAGAATATACGTTCTTATACATTATGTTGTGGCCATGCCTAATTGGTTTCTCTTTCTTTTTTTTTTTTTTTTGCTACACATGGCACTTCTGAGCTGCCAGTGATACAAACCCCCTTCTTCCTGTGGACCTGTGGGCTCTTCCAGGGAGCTTCACTTCTGGTTGGAGATTGTGTCGCATGGAGTCCCCATGTGATGATTGGGGATGGTTCCACTCTATCAGGAAGATGATCTTGCACTTGGCTGAAGCACACAGCTGTTCTCTGATGGTTTATGACTGCAGTCGCTCAATAGTTCAGAACTGAAACCACAAACAGTTCTGAACCTGAGCCTACAATTACAAAAGTGGCCTTCATAATACCTTTAACATGTTTCCTGTTATACTGAAATTCCAGCCTTCTAACTACCAGTATGACGGCAGATCAATCCCTGCTATCTGATATCACCACCAAATGAGAATGGGTTCCTTGTTGAGTCTGGTACCTCTTAAGGTTTCTTCCTATTTTCATCTCATGGAGATTTTCCCTGCCACTATCGCCTATGGCTTGCTCATCAGGAACAAACTGATAATTACAATTTATACATCCAAACGTGACCAAACTCCAAACATTACCTGCATCATGTAAGGATTTTAGTAATACCATATGGATTGGATATGGATGGGCCATGCGCCCTCTGTCTTTTAGGAATTCATTAATGTCATGGATATAGCCATGTCCATGTATAAGCAGAGGGAGAATGGTCAATCCTTGAAGCTACCAAGAACTGTGAAGGCATTTGTACGCTTCTCCTAACATTTCATTCGAATTGTCTTTAATGGATGATTAAAGGAAGTATATTGAATCCCCCAAGCAGAATGTGTTTTCACCACCCTGAAACAAGCCTTCACCATTAAACATGAGGATCCAATGTATAGCATTCCATGTAGTGGTGGATGTGTTCGAAGAACGGGTGAAAGCCATCTTGCCCTAACATCAGGGTACCATGTCCAAGATGTATTGCACAGCATTCTTATAATTATCTCGTAAATTTACTTATAAAAGAACCCAAAGTGTTTTATTTGCAAACTTTTTTTTTTTTTTACCATTTTCCTATTTATTAGTGCATTTATTAAATAGAAACTGAATGTCCATTTTTCTATTCTTGATTATATCAGAAGAATTTATTGAAAAAATGAAAGAAAACACAGCACCATGTGTTCAGAGTTCAGAAAGGCATTTTTTGGAACAGACAACTCTGAACATACGGACTGCTTTAATTTGCAGCACAATCTCGCTATTGAGTGACTGAATGCAGATGATTCATGAGTGGACAGAGTCCAACCCTGAGAGTATAAAGAAAGGAACAGCCCCGAGGCAGAGAATACAAGGGAGAAGTCCACTCCCTGTGACAGTGATGTGAAGTTTGTGTGGGAGGGCATGTGAGCAGTAAAGAGGTCTGTCCACTCCAGGCCACTCTCAAGTCCTGGGTGTCATTGCCTGTACAATGTGTCAAACTGGCCTGCAACCATCCTTCCTATCCTGTCATCTGAAAATGAGCAAACTCCACTCCCTCTGTCCAGAGACAAGTCTTCCCTCTGGCTTTCTCACTCATCTTTCACACACACATCTCTCTCTCTCTCTCTCTCTCTCTCTCTCTCTCTCTCTCTCTCTCTCTCTCTCTCTCTCTCTCTCTCTCTGACTGTAGGCTGCTTGCTTTGTGTCAGTTTGTGACTGCAGGACATTATCAGGGACTCCCACAGTCATTCACCTCTCACTACTGAACTTATTGTTGTCCATGTTGTCTTTGAGCCCAGGGTGAAATACTGGGAACTGAAATACAAAAAGACAAAAAGACCCACAAATGCACACAATCTGTGTCCATGAGCCATTTTCCACCAGTACCTGATATCCCAAATAGTTTAATTTTAACCTTCTATGTACAGTTTATGCACTAGATTTAAATTATATACATAAATCTAGTATATATATATATATATATATATATATATATATACAGTGGTGTGAAAAACTATTTGCCCCCTTCCTGATTTCTTATTCTTTTGCATGTTTGTCACACTTAAATGTTTCTGATCATCAAACACATTTAACTATTAGTCAAAGATAACACAAGTAAACACAAAATGCAGTTTTTAAATGATGGTTTTTATTATTTAGGGAGAAAAAAAATCCAAACTTACATGGCCCTGTGTGAAAAAGTAATTGCCCCCTGAACCTAATAACTGGTTGGGCCACCCTTAGCAGCAATAACTGCAATCAAGTGTTTGCGATAACTTGCAACGAGTCTTTTACAGAGCTCTGGAGGAATTTTGGCCCACTCATCTTTGCAGAATTGTTGTAATTCAGCTTTATTTGAGAGTTTTCTAGCATGAACCGCCTTTTTAAGGTCATGCCACAACATCTCAATAGGATTCAGGTCAGGACTTTGACTAGGCCACTCCAAAGTCTTCATTTTGTTTTTCTTTAGCCATTCAGAGGTGGATTTGCTGGTGTGTTTTGGGTCATTGTCCTGCTGCAGCACTCAAGATCGCTTCAGCTTGAGTTGACGAACAGATGGCCGGACATTCTCCTTCAGGATTTTTTGGTAGACAGTAGAATTCATGGTTCCATCTATCACAGCAAGCCATCCAGGTCCTGAAGCAGCAAAACAACCCCAGACCATCACACTACCACCCCCATATTTTACTGTTGGTATGGTGTTCTTTTTCTGAAGTGCTGTGTTACTTTTACGCCAGATGTAACGGGACACGCACCTTCCAAAAAGTTAAACTTTTGTCTCGTCGGTCCACAAGGTATTTTCCCAAAAGTCTTGGCAATCATTGAGATGTTTTTTAGCAAAATTGAGACGAGCCTTAATGTTCTTTTTGCTTAAGTGGTTTGCGCCTTGGAAATCTGCCTTGAAGGCCGTTTTTGCCCAGTCTCTTTCTTTTGGTGGAGTCGTGAACACTGACCTTAATTGAGGCAAGTGAGGCCTGCAGTTCTTTAGTTGTTGTCCTGGGGTCTTTTGTGGCCTCTCGGATGAGTTGTCTCTGCGCTCTTGGGGTAATTTTGGTCGGCTGGCCACTCCTGGGAAGGTTCACCACTGTTCCATGTTTTTGCCATTTGTGGATAATGGCTCTCACTGTGGTTCACTGGAGTCTCAAGGCTTTGGAAATGGCTTTATAACCTTTACCAGCCTGATAGATCTCAATTACTTTTGTTCTCATTTTTTTCTGAATTTCTTTGGATCTTGGCATAATGTCTAGCTTTTGAGGTGCTTTTGGTCTACTTCTCTGTGTCAGGTAGCTCCTATTTAAGTGATTTTTTGATTGAAACAGGTGTGGCAGTAATCACACCTGGGGGTGACTACAGAAATTGAACTTTTTACTGTGATAAACCACAGTTAAGTTATTTTTTAACAAGGGGGGGCAATTACTTTTTCACACAGGGCCATGTAGATTTGGAGTTTTTTTTCTCCCTTAATAACATAATCTTCATTTAAAAACTGCATTTTGTGTTCAATTATGTTATCTTTGACTAATAGTTAACGGTTTTTGATGAGCAGAAACATTTAAGTGTGACAAACATGCAAAAGAATAAGAAATCAGGAAGGGGGCAAATAGTTTTTCACACCACTGTATATATTTATATATATATATATATATATATATATATATATATATATATATATATATATATATATATATGAACACAATTGGTTTAAGCAAGTTACTGCTGGGTAATTTAAATTTACTTATCTGATAAGATTTCGAGCTACACAGGTGGAAATTATGAGCTTGTGATGCTCTGAGAGATCACCATTATGGGTTTTGCTCTCTGTAATAACAAAAGTGGTGTGTGGCCTAATCAATCAAATCACAGAGTAAACATTTCGCACCCTGGAAACAATTAGAGCACTAGACCTAGATCAATAACTTTACGTTCAGGGAGGACATGTACCAGCTGTTTATTTCTTCTGTTTTCGATGCACTCAGACACATCAGTTTGACCGAGCAACTCAAGCCTTAGCTGAGAATATATTTATATCATTATTATTATTATTATTATTATTATTAATAATAATAATAATAATAATAATAATACCTCGAAGCTGTGGAAAAAATAAAATTTTAAAAAGTTGCATTACTAAAATTCTTGGTGAAGTTTCCACCTGAAAAAAAAATTACAGTAGCAATCACAGCTATGCTTAAATGTTATGAAAACTATTAGAACAGAAAGCTTCAATTTGATAGGGAGCATAAAGATTGGACTTGAACCAAATGAACCACCAGAGTGATGGGCGCAACTGGGTAAGAAGCGCATGAAGTAAAGCACCGATCATGTGTAGTGTCCACTGTACAAGCCTCTGGAGGCAGTGTTATGATCTGGGGCTGATTCAGGTCAGGCCTAGACTTAGCAGCATTATGTGGAAATAAAATAAAAAAGTCAGCTGACTACATCAGTAGAGTTTTTCTTCCCTGGTGGCACAGGCATATTATAGAGGACTTATATTGTGAAAGAGGCTCTGAAGCATGAGGAATTACATGGATTGGCCACCACATGGCATAATTACACATAAAGGCAGAAAGTTTGTAATTTTTAATTTTTTTGCCAGTTTGTGTGTGGATGTGTGCGTCAATATATGCGTAAGTATGCAGTCATGTTCACAAGTTTGTACCCCCTCCTTAAAATATATATGAAAATTATTTAATTCTTAGTATTAGACAAATACACCACAGATGGCCAAGAAGATATTTTTTTCATTGAGTCATTATTTGTTTAACAAAAATAAAGCTAAAATGGAAAAAATTTAAATAAACAGAAAAAAAAAACACATGGGCAATGATGAACGCCCCATTTACTGATTCCACAGGATTCAAAGAAGTAAGTTGCAGTCAGGTGCCATTAATCATCAGCCTTAATTAATTGATCACCAGTTATATTCAAGTATTTCGCTTTGTGTCAACACAATGCCAAGAGCGAAATACCTGGAAAGGGTTATAAAATTGGAGTTTAACATGCTAAAGTGAGAAATATTATTTACAAGTGGAAAGCATTCAAGACAGTTGCCAATCTTTCCAGGAGTGGATGTGCCAGAGCATTCACTCCGAGGTCAGATAAAAATACAAACAAACAAACAAATAAAAAACAAGGGCTTCATGTTGGACCCTAAAGCCCTCAATAAGCATGCTCAATGTTATAGTCCATGACAGCACCATTAGAAGATGACTGAACAGGTGTGATTTGTTTTAAAGGACTGTTACAAAAAAAAAAAAAAATTCTGTTTAAATAGAACACTGAAGCATGACTAAGGTTCACAAATTCTGCATCTAAACAAATCACAAGACTTCTGAAACTTCCTAAGCTCAAAGTGAGTACTTGTGAGTATATGAGACTGAAGTGGAGTTGTTTGCAACTCTTATTGTGCAGTGCCTTGTTTTGAAAAAATAAAAATAAAAAATCGAACAGCACTTCATCTCATACCCACTGTCAAGCTTAGTTGTGGATGGATGATGATTTGAGCTTGTTTTGCAGCCACATGACCTGAGCACATTGCATTACTGTAAGTCATTAATTCAAATTCTGCTGAGGTTTAAAGAGGCAAATGTGAGGCCATTTGTAAAAAAACTTGCAAAACTTGGTCAAAATTTGGTCATGAAACAGGACAATGATCCTAATCACATTAGGAAATCTACATCAGATTGGCTGAAACATAAAAGTATCTTAGTTTTTAAATGGCTAGTCAAAGTCAAGATCTAAAGAGAGCTGTGCATAAGCAAATGCCCAAAAACCTCTGTGAACCAAAACGATGTTGTAAAAAAGAATGAACCAAAATTTCTTCACAACAAAGTAAGAAAGTGATAAATTCATAAAGGAAACGATTTACTCAAGTTATTGCTTTTAAAGGTGCATGTTCAAGCTATTAAATCATGGAGGTACTTAGTATTGGGAACATTTTTATTTTTACTTTTAGCCTTCATTTTTGTTAAATAAATAATGCCAAAGTGAAAAACATTGTAAGTTCTGCATATGTATGTTTTTAATCTGGCTGTAGTGATTCATTGATTGACAGACATATTTGTTCATTGACAAGTTGCAATAAAGGCTGACTGACCAGGTGAGGTTGAAGGGTCCTGCTCAAGGACCCAGGGGATTTAAACTCACAACCTTGTGATCACTGGTGCGAAACCTCAAACCAACCGCTGATGTCCAAAAGAAGACAAATGATTAAACCACTGGGTATGAATTAAATGCAGTACTACAGTTTCATTATCAGTTAGCAAGTACTAGCAATACTGCAAGTATATCATTTATTACCACAAGTACACATTTTTATATTCTCAATAGGAAAGTCTTTCATTATATTCACAATATGAATATTCTTTTCTACATTTTCTGTGGGTGCAGTCTCTGCTGTTACACTGCAAAGGCAAAGGGGTTTCCCTTTGGGACCAAGCCCACAAGATAATCTCACCCCCAGAGGAAACTCAGCAGCCCTTAACACTCCCAGCACAGCTTAATCCTGTTTTCACATGTAGATTCAGATAAGAGGGGTTTTCACTTGTCAGGAGTCATAATCTGAGATGATTTAATTTTGTATTGTTAACAGACAGATGGACCTGCCTTTGTCTGGAGACTGGAAAAGGCTGCTTTGGCCCATGTTTAGCTGCTGATTTTTATTAGTGAATACTCACACTGAGTGAATAAATCTGAACCACTGGAATTAAGATATGATTATTCCAAACATCATAGGCATATTGACATTATTGCTTTAAAATGTCTTATTCTTTAAATTAAAAATCAGTGTAAAAGTTTAAATTCTATTTTTTATGTGAATGTTGAAAATAAAGCTCATTTGTGAGAATAATGGTTTGCTTTATTCTTTTATCTGGCCATAGTTGAGTGGGCCATATCAGCCATCAGCAATTAATCCATCCCACCATTTTTCATACAAACTCACCATTTACAAACCAAACCACAAATATTCACCTAACATCAACGGAAGATTGAGACAATCCAATCAGGAGAAGTACACAATTTTAAGATGGTGAATTTAAATTCCAGGACACCGACAGAGCCAGAGTTAGCCCCATCAACTACTCAGTTAAATTTTGCTGTTTGACTGAATGAAGGCACTTTTAACTACTTTAAATATAAAACACAAATGGACTCATCTGGTTAAAAACATATTCACATGAAATGAGGGACAGAGTGGATTTTGGGCCCACCATTTTCATCTAAGATTAACTTTTTTTCCTATACAGTATACTGTGAGGATAAGAAGGGAGAAATGATCCCTGGCAACACAATTGGAGATCTAAATCATTCAATAAGGACTCTGTTAAGAAGATCCTTAATCGACTGGTTTTTGTAGGATTAACAGTTCTTCTGACAGACAGATTCAACACAGATTTAGCACAACAAAATCTGGCTCATCAATGCTCCATCATCTTTGAAAATTCCTGCTTCACCAGCAGCATCCAAGAATTATGGTCTGCCAGCAGCTAAAACCAACAACCCTGTCAGCAGTCATGATCACTCTCTACAAGTATCTTACAAATCTCTTCTCCAGCTTCCAACAAACATGCTCCACCGACAGCTACAAATGGAACCCTTTTTTGTCTGCAGCTTCCAAAATCCTTGCTTCTTCAGCACCTTATAAGTACCCTTTTCCATCAGTAACTCGCAGGAACCCTGCTCCATTAATATCTTCTAGAAACTGTGCTCAAATTTAAAATATTTTTTTTTTTGTCACATACACAGTCATACACAATACGATATGCAGTGAAATTATTAATAGGAAATAAATATGGAATAAAATAAGAAATTAAATATAAAAAAACTTTAGCTATGGAAAATATAGCTATAGAAGAGAAGAAAATGGTTCTCTGCAAGCAGTTTTCCCTGCTCCACTACTAGCTTCCAGCATCCTGTTACATCTGTAATTTTCAAGAAGCCTGCTCTATCAGCACCTTTCTAGAACCCTTTTCTATCAGTAGCTTTTAAGAACCCTGCTCCATCAGGAGCTTAGAATGGCTTTGCTTCAAAAGCAGTAGAACATCATGCCAGAACAGCAAGGCAGCATTTTCCGCAGGATAACTATTCCTGAGATCAGCATATTAATATCTGGGTCTGTTGCTGTTACTTGATACATATTACTGTACCTAGCTTAACTTTTACTTGAGTTTTATTTATTTATTTATTTATTTATTCCTTGTCTCACACCCTGATCTCTTGTTCATTCTCTTAAGACCTATTCCTTTCGTTGTCTATTTTTTTCTTCACTTAAAACCTATGCCATATCTTCCCTGGTTCTGACCCAATTTGTGTCCCAGACTCAGTACCTGTATCTAATTAAGCCTGTGATTACTTCCACCTGTTCTGTGTTTCCCAGTGCTTTATTTAGGCCCATTGTTTCTCAGCACTATCTTGATAAAGTTTCCCGTTTTCATAAAAATTTACTTTAGTTGATTAATTTGGCTAGTTCCCTAAAAATAATTGTGACAGTATTTATATAAAAAAACTTTAATATAAGCAAATTATCATTGGTATATACAGAAGTCACACATTGATACAAATATCTAAAGCTTTTGTTATTTTATTTAATATATTCATTTATTTTTGCAGATTTTAATACATAATATTACTGAGCATTTTAAGTAATGTAAAAAGATCATGGATTTCTCACAGTGTGTTTTGAGATTAGCATAAAATTGTAACTTTTTTCTCATGAGTTGTAGGAAAATTACTTTTAAACAAAATAATTTTTACGAATTAACTAAAAAAGATTGTTTCTTAGGCACAAACTTCAGGCTGTAATCCAAGTAATCCTACAGATTATTATTATTTTTTAAACGGTTTAGTTACTCACTCACTCCCTCATCTTTCAATCTTTCTCTCTCTCTCTCTCTCTCTCTCTCTCTTGCATTCAAGCACAAGGAGAACAAATGAAACTCTATATACACAGACTATGCTAATCTCTATACCACCTAAATTGGTTTACTTGCAATATTTTAGTTGATACCTATCAATCTTGGACATGTATTCAAGTTGGATTCTTTAAGGAAACATATTTTTCTTTAATTCTTTAATCTTACCATTAGTAAAGTTATATTGCTTGGAAATATTCCTGATCTTCCTGCTCTTTGCATTAATAGAACCGTGTGTAAACAAATAAAAGAACATCATTTTTAGAGCAATGCTGGATTATTATAATTACGGTGCATCGCAATGCTTTTTTAAATGAAGAATGAATATCTATTTATGCTAATTATGACTCCACCATGACTCTGGCTCAAAAAAAATCTCATGAGTCTCACAAGATCAAACAACAATCAAGACACTTTGTAAAAAACATTCTTCTTATATTACATACAATATTTCCATCCAATGAAGTTTGGGCCTGGACTTAAGTTGCTGGTCATCTATTCTGTTCTGATTGTCGTACATGAAAGCTCCGGTGGCACCGATAACACATTTGGCCCTCATATCAAACTGGTGCCCTGTGAAAGAAAACAGCATCAATCACCGCTGCCCATTCATCTGTAGGCCCTGACAAGGCCGATTATTAATTTATCAGCCGACAGCTTCACCGTAATGGAGTGGCTCGTCTGCCTCCATGCGAAACTAAAGCAGGGACTATAATTAATAGGGAGCAGACATACCTAATTTTCCCTCTCTCCTCTGTGTGTCAAAGAGCAGCATAGGAGCCAGTGTTTGTGTGCGTGCATGTGTGTGTGTAGGTGTGTGTGATCAGTACACTTTCTACAGTTCCTGAGAGAGAGGATGTACTGCTTGATGTTGACTCCTTGTAACATGTAGATGCTAAATGCTGTAAATGTACAGTATATGAATGTCAATGCAGTAATGAATTGATAATCCACTCCGACAGGTTAGTAGGAAAAAAGTTCTAATGGAGACCGGATTAAGAAATTGTTATCTACTCAACCTGTAGTGTTTTACAGTCTATTGTTAATAAAGTACTATCCACTTATTTATTAATGTCAGAAACCAATTATAAAATAAGGCACGTGACCATTTTTAGCTCTTATGAGGACTCGGTATGAGGGTTCTTAAACTCTACTCTACTACAGTTCTGAGACACATCGGGGGGGGGGGCAGCCATGCATCGAAAGCAACCCCTTCATGACTATTCATGAAACGTAAGAGAGGCATCTCTCCTTTCCCCTCTGCTCATCCTTGGTGCAGCCACATCTGTGTGTGTTTGACATTTAAAAGGTAACACAGGCCGTTCTGAGTGAGGAGTTAATTCTGCCTCATATGCCGTTCCACATCTGAAGGTAAGCGTATGCTGGCATACCGTATCATATATCCAATGCTTACTAAATATTATGCTTAAACATAAGTTCATGTGAACATGTGTCAAGAAGACTTTTTCTCTTGACTCTATTCAATTAGCTGAAAAGAAAAAGCCTTAGGACCAATTAGGTCTTCATTTAAACTATTTATTTATTTATTTATTTGTTGATTTATTGATGTATTTACTTGCAATTTTATTTATTTATTATGATGTTCATTTGTTGGACTAAAATCTCAATTATGACTCTGAATTATCAATTTACTTAAATTCAATTCATAAACACTTATATTAATCAAAATCTAAACAAAATATTATCACTCATTTTCAGTAACTTATGTTCTGGAGCCTGAGACCATGGATGGAATGCCAGTTAAGACACACACACCCACGCACACACATTCACACTCTCATTCCCACCTAGGGATACTTTCTTGTAGCTAACCCGCATTAAGGCACATATTTTGTATATATATATAAGTGTAAAGAAATCAGAGTGCCCAAAGAAACCTCACCTAGACATAAAGTCTATGTCTTATCTATCTTAAATAACTAGTACTTTAAACATAATAAACCATTTATGTTTATGTTTTATTTGTATAAAACAAAAACAATGTAAATGCCAATCTCACACATACGTATTCACACATCACTGTTATGTCAAATCATTTTTTTCTCCTTCTTGTAGTGTTTTCATGTCCTGGCATGTCTGTGGTGTGCCATGGGATCTGTCCCTGAAGCTTCAACATAACAGTTACTAGCAACGCAGTACACGCAGCATTCAGGTTTCTTGAGCGGTTTATGGTAAAACAGGACAGCAAGAGAGAAGTAGGGAGGCTGAGTCACCTGCTGCACACTGACTGATGCTATGGAAGTGTGTCAGAAGCGATCTGTCACATCTGGGCCTGTCAGATTAAATCAGAGATGCAGAGGTGAATGTTAATGCCCATGCACTCATGCTCATGCAACAGGCCCAGGAAGGACGGGAAAACAGCTCTAATCATATGCATATGCATGTGTGTGTGTACAGTATATGTATGTACTGTATGTATTTATCAGGTCCATAAATTTTGGAACTAAGATAAGTTTTTGGCATTTCGCCTCTGGCCACCACCACACTGAATGTGAAACGAAACACTCAAATTGTAATGACTTGTGATGAAATCTTGATGACTTTCAGTTTTAAATTTGTTCTTAAATAATGAAACAAACAAAACTATAAAATTAAAAATTGTATTTAATACTTGGCTAAAAAAAAATGTTATATATTGCAAATATATATATATATATTTTTACATTTTTCCTTTTAGTGGTTTCCCTTATTACTTACGTAATTACTTATATACTTATATGCATTACCTGTAGAGGGGGTGAATGATTTGCTTCAATCTGTTTTTTTAAAGCTTTTTAGTCTTTGTTTTGCTGTTTATTTTTGTAAATTTTCTGTTACTTACAAAATAATTTTATTTTAACATAAAACTCTATAAAAAAAATTATACACATGACACCTTTACTCCTTGCCTTGTGGATATTTCTCCTAGGTTAAGTTTTACAATGCAGAGACTCCTGCCGTCTCTGTTGCCTTGACTGCCATGTGATTCTACGTGAGGGAAAGAAATTAATTCTGTGCTGGTTCATCTCTAAGGCAGACGAGCAGGAGGAGCAGCACAGAGAACATGCTGATCATTGGAAATAATTATTTGCTGTGTCACTGGCAACCATACTCCACCATCCGTCTATGTCAGCAAAGCATTTCTGACAGGCCCTAAGAATGTGAGTGTGTCTGTGTGTGTGTGTGTGAGAGAGAGAGAGAGAGTTTGCTGAAGACACTGACACGGACTCCTCTTAATGAACAGAAGAATCTGGATTTAAGATTTATGGATTAATCCCTTCTGGGTCTGAAAATACCAGAGATCTATACTCCAAGTCGCAAGGTCGTAAGTTTTGTAATTTAAATGAAAGGGTTTAAAAGGTGACAAATGAACAAAGCTGGGTTTCATTACGGACTGATTCCTATGTACATCTTTTAAGATTTATTGCAGTATAATCCTTTAGTTAGGGGGAAAAAGGAAAGCAGTAATGATTAATCACTTTTAATGTTGGTGTCTAGAGCAACTCTCTTTCTATTTGTTATTGCCAGGGAAGAGCAGCTCCTCAGTGTGGGCTGAGAACATTGTTCTGTTGTAGGAATGAGATGGCCTAGGGAGCCCTGATCTTTCTCTTTTCTGCCTTAAAATGACTGCAGGCTAAGTAACCACAAGGCCCTGGTTAATGCTACTGTGTGCTCAAAGGAATTTTCTAGAACAAGAAGCAGGAAATGAAGAAAAGGAAAAAAAAAATACACAGCAAATATAAAGGCCAAGTTTTAAAACAAATTACATACAGCAGCATGATATATTAAGGCTTAGGAAAGGATCTTTTTTTTCTCTCACTTGATTCACGGTGCTTTCTGCATAAACTATGCTGGTGTAGGCTTGCAAAACATATAGTCATGGCCAGCTAGTAGAAACGGGCTAGTATGGATAAGCCCTTCCTCCCTAAAGGAAAACAAATGCATAGAAATAAGGCTTAATTTTTGGCATTCATGTGATCTTTTGTCAAACAAATGGCTTAAAATGACTGTTTTTTTTGTTTTTTTTGTGGGTCCAAGATTAACAGCACCACCAACAATCAAAGGTAAATACACGGCATGGTACAAAGTAGAGAGTCTGCGACTGGTTAAGCCAAATTCAAACATTCAGATAATTATACCTGTTAAGTTTTTTAGCTCCTTATTCAATATTGGAACTTGATATCGCTGCCTTCATCTCAAATGCCTTTAGCCACATGCCTTGCCAACTATTAGAAAAACACAGCCTGGTTTTAATCAAAATCTGCAAAATTACTTCATCTTTTAACCCAATATGTTGAGTTGACCAGGGTTCATTAAACACCGCATATGGAATGAACCTAAATTTCAAGGACAATCTTTGCACAAGCTCAAAAAATATCCAATATAGGAAGTTTGCACAAACCATAGCCATACAGTAGATTTCTGTTCTTGAGTGAGAGATGGAATCTGATGGGGCCTTTCGCTGTTGTACTGTAAGCCCATCTGCCTCAAGGTTTTATAGCTTGAAATTTCTGAGATGCTTTTCTGCTCACCACAGTTGTAAAGAGTGATTATTTGCTCTTCTTATTGTTATTAATGGCTTCCTATCAGTATAAACCGAAATGTATTGCGACCTTTTTAAAAAAATGCAGTTTTTAAAATACTGAAACTAGTCAATTTGGTAGAAAAATGTTCATTCCACAGCCATAGTCACTGATTTTATCCTAAACTTTGTTGTGAACATGAACTTGGCCTGAAACTGTGACTTGTATCTGGCTTTGTGTTGCACTGCTGCCACATTGACTGATTAGGAAACGCATTAATTAACAGAGGTTCGGGTGTTCCAATTAAAGTGGCCAGTGAATGTGTGTGTTCCAGTTTCTCCATGCACACATGTATTTTGCCGTCATTTTTTATAATATTATGATTTTAATCTTGTTGATGCGTTCCTCTTCACTATTTCCAAGTTTACCAGGTGATTTTATATTTAAATGAAGTCTATGAAACATTTTAATCTGAAACACACCTATCAATTAGCTGGTTTTTATTCATCTTTTAAAAAAAAAAAACCTAACAATTATATTGTCACTAAGAAAACACCATAATGATTGCCTTTCTTTGTCACTCAGTAAGCCTTTACTCCACTCCTCCCCCCTTGCCTCGTATCCCTCTCTCAGCCTCTCCTGGGGGGAACCAAACCCAGTGGAGTGAGAGCGAGTCCAGGGCAGGACATTTGGCAGTAAAGTGACAGTAATGGTAAGGACAATGAATTTTGTGTCTGGCAGTCATATGGGGAGACGCTCGGCTGGGCTGACGGCTCTGATTAAACCACTGCAGGTAGAGAAAGGGGTGGAGAACACAGTCATTATACTACACAGCTCTCTCTTAATCACACTTCTGGCAAAAAAGTAGGGGAAGAGAGAAAAAAAAACGAATGAGGCAAAAATATCCAAAATCACTAAATTAAATGGGTTTTTAAGTTTAATTTCAATTTTCAATTTGCTATAAGCATTTTATTGCATTAGGTGGAATATGGTAAACTGTAAAAGAAACTGACACATAAAATGACTAATGAATTGGTTTTAGAGATTATTGTGAAAGATGGAAAAGTAAAGTATTGCATGACCTCCTCTATTTTTTTGTGTCATGTCCAGGTTAAAGGAGCTCAGACTGGAAAATGTGCCAGCAATCACGAGCTGAGAACAGACATGAAAATGATTTAAGTAAGTAAGTATATAAAGAAAGAAAGAAAGAAAAAAAGAAAGAAAGAAAAAATTATATGATTCTTAAATTCGTCTTAGTTCAACAAAGCATTTAAAATTTTTTGAAAGATAAAAAAAGCAAAATAACAAAATCTATAAGGAAAATGATATCAGTAAATGAAAACATATGAATACTGTCAAGTGTAATACTCTTTGCCTAAATGAAAAAAAGGCTAGCAGATTTGTGTCCACCTCCTTCGCCATGCTTTTTTGCAGGGCATGGGAATCTCTGTGTCCTCAGACGCCAAATACGGACTGACAGATAGCCTTAAGAAACAAAGTTGGGAGTTAGCGGCGACGGTGTGGAGGCTGAGCGAACAGGACATGCCATATACACCCAGGCTAACAATGAACATATGCTTTGTTTTCCTCATGCCAACACGGAGCACTTGTAGCCTGGAGAGAGAGATGTGAGATTCGGTAGAAACAGCTGGAGCGAACGGCCTGCTGGCTATTTTCCTGTTTTGGAGGCCACGTCATTTCTAATGTGTGCGTGTTTTTGTAGTAAGTAATTATAAGGTCCAATTGGTGTCTAAAGGTCGACACTTTCTCTTACATCATTTGCCTTAAAATAATTTATTATGACTGGAAATTGTGAAGGAGTGAACAGAAATTTAGAGTAGATTTAGGTGTGCATGAATGAATAATAAACGTGACAGATTTGGTCAAAACCCAAACCTAAGCTATTTTAATTATTACTGGAAGTATTTAGCTTAATTGTTTACATCATGTGAATTAGGATTTTTCTATGAACTACTTTTCAGATATGGAAAACAATGTCTAAATATATCCTAGTAAATACTCACCAAATTAATTTTCTTATCATTATCTAAAAATTAGCTTGGTGTAATTCTGGAAAAATAAGTTGGGAAGCATGGACGGGGTTTGTAGGTAAGACTGCTGTGTATAACAAATGTAGTCCTCCACAAACAATCTAGAGTTATGTTTTTAAAAAGATGAAACGATAATTGAATTCAATTTAAGGTCTACCACAGGAACACTAGACGCAATAGTACACGAGTCCATACTAACCGCACCTAGGGTCAAAGTAGACAACTGGCCTATTGCAATATTTTCAAAAGGAAGAAACCAGAGAATCAAAAAAAAAAAATCATTAAGGAAGTGCTGGCTGTAGATCTACTGGGAAAATTCGCATCCAGAAACATTCCTGTGTCACAGCTTTAACCGGTTTGGTGAAATGGCTTAGCTTTATATGCTTACAAGAGCTGTACCAGCTCATCCCACAGACTGCAAATTCTTACTGTAAATGGTTTGTTGCAGTGGTGACACAAACAATTAACACTGCTATATATTTGTGTATCCATATCAACACCAGTCAGGTCCAGTTTGAGGCTGTTGAGGTTTACACACTGCAGGGCTGTCACCAATGTCAAGTGAAGAATGGCATAAACAACCCAAACAGGCACTTTGTTTTATATTACCCAACATCTCAAGCTAAAAGTAAGGTCTAATTTTCCTAATCTACACTTTATTGCCAAATGTATTCATTCACTTATCCAAATCATTTAATTCAGGTGTTCCAACCACTTCCACGGTTACAGGTGTATAAAATCAAGCACCTAGGCATGCAGACTCAAGAGCTCAGTGAATTCCAGCATGATACCGTGATAGGATGCCACCTGTGCAATAAGTCCAGTAATGAAATTTCCTTGCTACTAAATATTCCATAGTAAACTGTTAATGGAAAGCAATTGTAGAGATCTTCACGGAATGGGTTTCAGTGGCCAAGCAGCTGCATCCAAGCCTTACATAACCAAGTGCAATGCAAAGCATTGGTCTGTATCTGACCCTTTGTGATTTTACATGTCCTACTACTTCATGGCTAAGTTGATGTCATTCCCAGTTGCTTCCACTTTGTTATAACACCACTAATAGTTGAGGAAACTTCATGAATGGACTTATTGCATCACATTACCACACTGAAATTTACTAAGCTCTTGAGAGTGACCTGTTCATTCACAAATGTTTGTAGAAGCGGTCTGCATGCCTAGGTGCTTGATTTTATACACCTGTAACCATGAATGGTTGGAAAACCTGAATTCAGTAATTTGGATGGATGAGTTAACACTTTTTACGATAGTGTATGTCACTGCAACACAACACATTTCCCTTGTCAAAATCTCTGAGAAAAAAACTGAAAATCATGTTATTCTACACAGTACTTTAATTAAGTCTAAGGAAACTTAATTGTCTTGATTGTAATGTATAGTTGTATGTATGTATGTATGTATGTATGTATGTATGTATGTATGTATGTAATTTAATTGTTTTTAATGTAAATCCCCTGCTTTTAACAAATACATGCAAGTGAAACCCAATACATATTTTGTATATGACACAGATACAATACATGGTATGGCTTTTCTGCTTTCATTCCTTTGTCTTTTTTGTATAGTTTGATCAGATTGTCATATTAAATTTGTCAACACTTGCTGACAGAATTTTATCATTACAAAAAAAAAAAACGTTATAAATTATACTTTTATACTTAAATGTGTCTTTTAATGGCAAATGACGAGTATGCATTATCAGTGCAAGTAAATGTGTAAGAAATTATACAATTGTTCTTTTTAAGATTCTCTTTATTATCCTTTTTCCACCACTTTTCGCCTTCTTTTCTTCTCCTAGTGCCAACTGTTGCATTGCATTCTGCAACACTGTTACACTGTCATTCTTTTCTTATTGTTGCTTTCCATTCTTTTTTCCACCATCAAAATAAAAAGTCAGACACTGACCATTTGTGAAGGTACTTGGAACTTTCAAGTAACTGTATGTGTGTGCATATTTGCTTACTTTCACATACATGAGCTCCCAGATATTTGTAATTGTCAAGTGTCGCAGTGATACAGTGTTGAGAACACTGCCTCTTTGGTGCCTAATCACACATTCAGTAGAAATCCAGAACTCAATCTAAAGGGTTATATGACCAAATACGAAACTTTTTTTTCAATCACATTTAGGCATTTAGCAGAGGCCCTTATCCAGAAATAAATTTTGTCCTTATTATATATCTGAGCAGTTGAGGATTAACGGCCTCGCTCAAGGGTCCAACTGGGACAACTTGGTGGTTGTGGGATTTGAACCTGGGACCTTCCGAACCGTAGACCAATGCCTTAACCACCCCTGACAACAACATAGCACTACAATGTCATTGTCACTGATGTTCTGAGAATGGTTTATTTCTCAGTTAATATCCATCATTGGAAAGGGAACACCATAGGTCTAATAATGCCCATATCTGTCCTAATATCAGTAGCAACTGTAGTATAATTTAAACCATTCATGTAGGTTTTCCTAATAAGATGGTCAATATTTTATCCTTATAAAGTGGTCAGTCTTTTCACTGTCTGAGGTGTAAATGCACTGAAGTCGCTCAGTTTCATCTGTCACCTTTAACAAATACCTGATTCATCTCTAGAAAAGCTGGGTAATTAGCTGATGAGCTGAATCAAAAGTGAGCAGGGAAACATGAAGAACTGTGGCCCGGCAGCACAAGATTTGAGTAAAACCGGTGTAGGGTATGAGTGCAGATTGGAACCTCCCCCACATGGCATTAATGAGCCCCACCTGTCCTCTACATTAAATACCACAGTGAAGTATGGGAAATGTCATGTGCAATTAAAAGTGCTGATACTAAACGGCAGAAATCAAATCAAGACACTCTGCTCACTTCAAAGAAATGGGGGGAGAAGTAATGGGGCTCTCGTTTTCAAATTTCCTGACTCTAAGTTTTTTATATTTCTCTCTCTCTAACTCTTTACTCTCTCTCTCTCTCTCTTTCTTTCTCTTTCTCTCTCTCTCTTTCTCTGTGTGTGTTTGGTAAAGAGCTAAAAGTGTGCTGTGTGTGTCTTTTTTGTCAAGGGGTGTTCACAAATGGTGTCAGAGTAGGACTGCTTATTCTGGATTAGATGCTTATGGCTTAGCTTATAAAACATTAACATTTAAACCATTTACGTTCTTTCTCCTTGTGCCACCAAACTGTTCTGGCTGCTCAGGGCGTGGCTCCACAGGGCTTCTGGGGGTGTGCTATGGTGTCTGGCACTATGACGTTGCCTGCAGACCCTTTGGGTTCTGTGGGTTGTGGGGCTTCCATGAAACGGATTTGTTTACCCAGAACATCCTGTGGGTGCTAGATCCGAACGGGATCTGGGAAGTCTGGGTCTTTGCCTGCTGGGCCCTCATGCATGGCAGGGTGCGGTGCACTGGGTATTCTGGTGCCTTTCTACAGTATCATGGAGAGCACTGCCTTGATTTGTGCTGCATTGGCAGTTCTGTGGGCATAAATGAGCTTTGAGTGGCCATGATCTTTTCACCAGTTTACTTAATTAATAATCAGTGTTATTTGATTTACCTGGCTTTGGTGTTAGTATTGTGGCTGATTTGTGTAACTCTTTCCATTCATGAGCACTAATCAGTTTGTTTTCTACCATCTTGTTTTTTGAAAGGGATCAGTGGCCATGTTGGAGCAAGCATGAGTGGAAATGCTTCTTACTATATATATATATATATATATATATATAATTTATAAAAGTAGTACAAGAAGGCTTTACTTCTGTCATCATCACATAACTGTTTATAACATCACTTTTAGTCAACATTTAGATTTTAGCGCATAACAATGGGGTGTTAGTTTGGGTATTATGCATACCTCGACTGCTACGGATATATTTGTTCTAATGACCCGTGTTTTATGTCATAGTGGTGATTCACATTACTTTTAAATTAGCACCATGGTTTGGGAACATATGAGACAAACTGGTTTTAAACTTCTCAATGATCTGTACTGTAAGATTCAGTTTTCAAAGGTGAAACTTTGTACTACTTTTGTGGAGTAATCCATGCTGTGTCATGCGACTGTTTGTGTTTCATAAGGATTTGGGGGCATAATGAGCCTTACGCATGCTAAATTGTGCTGATCTGTGGAGTGACACATATACACTATTGTTCAAAAGTTTGGGGTCACTTGCAAATTTCTTTGTTTTTGTTTAGTGACTTATTTTCTACATTCTACAACAATACTGGGGATTTCAAAACTATAAAATAACACATATGGGATTAGGTAATTCTGTAACAACAAATAAAACAACAGTTAGTTGTTATTTTAAGACACAGAGGTCAGCCTTTCTGTAATAGTTCTTGCAAGAACAGTTTTGTCAAGTGCATTTGCAAAATCCGTCAAGCACCATAATGAAACTGGCTCATCCCAGAAGGGCGAGACCAAAACCTACCTCTGCCCCAGATAAGAAGTTCATTTAAAGTTATTGGCCTGAAAAATGACCAATTAACAGCACCTCAGATTAGAGGCGTTATGAAGTCTTTACAGAGCATAAGTAGCAGAAACATCTCAATATCAACTGTTCAAAGGAGATTAATGCATTTTTTGGACGCCTTCAGCATTCCTTTACAATGTAGAAAGAAATAAAAATCAGGAACCATCATGGAGTTAGAAAGTGACCCCAAACTTTTGAACGGTAGTGTAAACATGCCCACTGTAAAGGCAAAACATTTTGATTTCATTTATGATGCAGATTTAAATACCAGAGGACTGGCAAAGTTTTATTAAATTCTGGTCAGTTTTGTGTGATGCTGTAACAAAATCATCTAGACAGACATACAGATGTATGGACATACAGTACAAACAGACATTTTTCTTAGACTGGTTTTGGGTCGTCCAGTGTATGAAATGTCAAGGTACCATTAAAAGAGCTCAAGAGTTCAAACCCTTTCTTTTATTTATATGGATTTTTGATAATTACCTTTTATTTATTTGAATAAATCATTCTATAACACATTTATGGTATAGGTGTTAGAGTCCCATATTTTGCTATTTCTTTAACAGGGCAACATGGATCTCAGAGGTCCCCTAAGTCTGTTTGTTGATGCTCCACCTGAAATATTCATCAGATAATGCATTCCAACCAGCGAACAAAAGTGCTATACAACAAGTCGAATTGGGTATCTTCTTATATGAGGTCACAACTGGTGGAAAATCTAATTGGCTTGTTTAAGCCTTAATACAAAATGAAAAAAGGCAGGTCTATCTGTATATTTACAAATGACTAAAAAAACTAATTGTGCATAAATGGTCTCTTTTAGAACACGAAAATATATATAAATAAATAAATAGCTAGATACAATTATAGTTGACAATTAGAGTATGTAAGTGATATTTAACTTTGCTTACAGCAAATACAGAAAACTGTACTACTTGCTGCTAGAGAATTTAATAAATCTTTGTCGAGCAGGTGTACTGTATGTGTTAATCTGAATATTATTATTATTATTATAAATATTCAGTATATTTTTTTCATTTATTAATAATATACAGCCGAATGTAAAGGATCATGGTCAATGGTCATTGAGATTCTTGTTAAATAATCAAGGTCTATAATTAGAGAGAGTAAGGTGTAGCAGTACAATTGATCCAAATTTAAAAGATTTTTTCCCAATGAGAGTCTTCATTGAGGAAGTAATTAGAGACTGAGCAAAGACTCCATCTCTACACAAACAATGGGTATTTAATCTAGTACAACCTGAATAGAATAGAAAGCTTCTGCGTGTGTTGGCTTTGTCTTATTCACAGCTGGATTGTTAGTAAGCCACTTTGTTGATTGGAAGTTGTCCAACCAGATCTCAATGCAAGATTTATTACACAGCTTGCACTAAAAAAAAAAAAAAAACACCCCAAATGTTGTTAGCTACTTTCTATGAGATTCTGTGAACTCTAAACAAGCACACTCTGATCTAGTGGTGAAAGACAAATTATAATCATACATCATTCACAAAGCCTGAAATGATATTTCAATATAAATTTGCTAACCTAATGAGCGTGTGACTGCACTTTGCCTAAAACCCTGTTCTCCCCTAGCTATGAGCTTGTGCACTGGTCTATACATCCTAGTATATGTGCTGAGTGAGCAGTTCCTCTCACTGCAATCTCACTAATTGGGCCTCTCTCACTTTCACCTTTAAGACCTTAGTGTGCTCATACAGAAAGGCAAATAAGAGTGGAAAGGGGGGAAAACACAAGCCTTAAATAATGAGTTTCCTCAGAAACTCTGAAATGTAACAGAAAAGGATGACATTTCAGTTTGAACCTGGCTGACTTCTTAACAACGCGCAGACAAAAGGAGGCCCGAATGGTGTGCTTCGCCCACCCATTACTCTCATATAATTTTCTGTATTAATTCCCATCTTTGATAATGACAGGGCCTCTCTAACCCACCTTGTCTCCCTAGAAAAGTACTCACAGTTCTCTGAAACAACTTTACAGAAAATAAAAAAGAGAGCAAGAGGAGGAGAAAAAAAATCCCCACCGTTCAATCCATGCAAACGTGTCAAGACCTCTTTTGAATGAATAATGGTGAGTGAGGGTAAATAAAGCAATATGACCAGAAGGACCAGGAATTCTGGCAGATAAGTGTCAGCGGCAGAGTAAAAAATGAAGCATTTACCTGTTCGTAATCTAATTTCATGATGGCTTTCTGTAGATATCGGACCCCGCCGTGAATAAGCTTTAGTGCTTCTGCTGCTGGTCCCCGGTGAGAAATCACCCTTCTCCATCAAGGCCATCTGGGAGAGAAAAAGGGTGAGAGAGAGAGAGAGAGAGAGAGAGAGAGAGAAAGAGAGAGACCCCACCATCAGATCAACAGCTGCCTCTCTGATATTTGGTTACTTATTCTCTCTGCCAAATATTTAGGCGATATTACGTATCATTTTCATATGCATCTGTTCCTCCACTGCGATGTGGTTTAAGGGAGAACTGTGACAGGGGAGAATGGGATACAGAGAGATATATTGGGCAAGCATTGTATTAATATTCATGAGAATAAACCGTGACTGTTAAAAAAAGAAATACAAAGCGTTAAAGAGAAGAAAGCCAAACTCATTTTTGAGATTTCAGATGCAATATTTGGTCACTTAAGTCTACAATGAGAAAAATATACAAAACAGATTCTGACCCGTCAGAGGCACAGATTCCAAATGTGACAAAAGATGTGAATCTACATGGCATTGGGCCTCTCCATGAATTTGGGATACGGGTAGGATTTTATATAAAATATGGTCAGAAGAAAGTGATGGAGTAAGCGGGGGGAAAAAACAGAGATCATGCTCTCTATATTCCAAGGACAAAGTGATGAACACTTTATAACTACAACAGTAGTCATACTGTAGGTTTATACTAATGCTAGACTTTGGCTATATTAATACAACATGGTCAAATTCAGAATTATTTGCATTTCCATGAAATTATACAGTATGAATATTTACATTATGGCTTAGTGCAGAGTAGGCATTTTTTCTTCTTTTACTGTTTCAAAATCTTACTGAAATAAATGTCTACTAATAATATATACAGTTTGATTATGTAGATTAAATTAAAGAAATAAGAACAAATGTTTTATTGCAAAAGGCTGCAAAGTTTCTAAAGAAATAATTAAAGAATTGGATGTTTATATCACAACCTTTGCAGCATCCTCATTTCCCCTCTCATCTGATCCAACCACACAGCATTTAGCATCACTAGTGTAATAATCACTGGCCTGATTATCTGCACCTGTTTCTTACTGATTCATGCATTTAAGTTCAATTTTATTTTAATGCTTAACTGATTAATAGGCCACTGTGCGGCTTAACAAACAAACAAACAAAAAACATTCCTCTGAAACTAGGAAGGTACAGGGTCTGTTCTGAAATGAGAATCAAAAGACCTTCAGGAAGGCTGAAGAATGATTCCCCAAGGCTGAAAGTCTAAATCTTTGGTAGCAAAATATAAAGAACAGATCCTTAAGAATGACTTTTTGTTTCATTCATTTAAATTTATGAATCAATATTACAAATATCTCTCTAATTACAAACACAGATTTATGTCCTACTATTTTGAAATGTTACTATAAATCACATTTAATCGAACAACATTTAATTTAAGAGTGCACCTCTCTTTCTGGTGCACTTAGAATGCAGTAATTAAAATGAATAACCCTTTACCTCTGCTAGTTCCTCAACAACATCCAGTGACATTGAAAAAAAAAAAAAAGTCCTGCAATGCACCTGCAATGCAACTGTCACTCAAACTGACCATGCCCTTTAGTTGTCATGGAAGAGAAATCAACCTATGGAGACCAAAACCATTTTTTGTACCAGACTGCAAACATGTTTATTTCTGTTGGGTGTTTTATCTTGGGTGGTTTTTGGAGACTGACTTACCTTTGGATGGAGCCCCAATGGACATTTGGAAAATGACATGTTTTGACACTTGGCTTCATTTTTAAGAACGTCTCGGGTTACTTTGCTGTAACCCTGTCCCTTGGACAAAGTGGGAATATGTATGAAATGGTTGATGCTACATTCAGTTTTCTGATTTGGTTATTCCTTTTTGTGCGGTATCAAAACAGAAATATTGGTACCAGTGATATTTTGGATGTATGGCATTTCATTGTGTAGGCATGCATGCCAATAAGGAATGTTTCTTTTATCCATGGCGACCAGCAGTGAAAGCAGAAACAGGAAGCAATGTGACAAATTTAAACAAACCCATTACTTGGCATATGGTGTAAAGCTTGGATAGCTTCCACACCTTGTGGGGACTGCACTAGAGTTTAATTTAATGATTTCAAGAGTAGCAACAATCAGTTCCTCTTCCAGCTGGAACTATTGCCTGAGCCATGTTGCTGTGGAAAATGAATCAACATCTGACCAATCAGCATTTAGGATTCAACAGACATTAATAAATAATAAATAAAGTAACAAAAATATTATAAGAGGCAGTCTGTGATATTCTTATCATAAAGAACCTTAGACATTTTAACACAAACGAAGCAATAATTCTCCTAGATACAAACAGAGAGAGAGAAAGAGACTCACATACATGGATACAGCATATCCAAGCTCAAGCCCTTCCCTGACGAATGGAATCCACAAATCCCACATTTCAAAGAAAAAAGAGAAAATAAATGTGGATTAGCGTGGATCACTCTATCCCTTCTCACTTATTCTCTTCCCATTTGTCACTTTTTCTTTTTCTTCCTTTTCTACACAACAGATTAAACACATGAACAGATTAAAGAAGCCTTGAACTCTAAGCGTAGATAATTGATTTTTGTCGTAATTGAAGCGATGATGGCTCATTTGAGACAGCGAACGATTTAGTCGCAGAATGCTGCTCTTGGTTTTTCTGGAAAAGGAAAATAAATCCTTCCAAGTCGAGCACTTCCGGGTCTCCAGAGAGGCCACTGGAATCCACTTTAGAGTCTGACAATACTGCTGTAAGGAGTTACGCAACTACAGAGACACGGGGTGGGATGCGCACACAGTGTGCCACTAGTAATCCAAGCAAGTAAAGAGGATTGATCCGATTTTTTCCCCTCTCTGATGAAGAGGGGAAAGATGAAAGTCATTTAGAACAGAAAAGAAAATTTATGTGTGTAAAAGAGAGAGAAAGAGAATGGAGTTTTACAAAGTGTCATCTGTGATATATTATCTGGTATTTAAGGCACTATGTGGTTACGTTTAGTTGATCTATGTTTCCATGATTGTAGTATCTATATTTTCTTTCATAAAATTTTTATTTCAAATCTCAGAAACTAACATGTCGAGGTTCTTTAATTATTTTAAAAATAACAGAGTTGGGTTTAGAGTGTTTCATTAGTAATTATGCAAACTGTAGTTGTAAAAATGTTGCTGTCTTTTATTTTACACATACATACAAACATACATACATACATACATGCACTTTATGGCCAAACATATGCAGACGCTTGACCATGACACCCATATGGTGTTCTTCCCTAAACTGTTGCCACAAAGTTAGACGCACACAATTGATTCAAATGTTTTTTGTTTGCTGTAGGATTATAATTTCTCTTCACTGGATTTAAGATGCCCAATTATGCTCCAGTATGACAATGATTCTCTGCACAAAGTGAGCCACATGAAGACATAGTTTGTCAAGGCTGAAGTGGAAGATCATAAGTGTCCTTCATGGGATCTGTGGAACGTGTACCACCTTGGAATTGGAAAGCATTTTAGGCTTCCTTGCTTAACATGCTTTTGTGATGCTTTTGTGACTGAATACTTTTTTGTGACAATTACTTACAGATACACTCTAGACAACAAAGGGGGAATAAATCTCAAGTTGGATTTCACAGGGAATAATGTTGAAATGCACCTTCGAGTACACTTCCTGTTCAGAAAAAATGCATACTCTAGGATTTCATACAACTGCTTCTAGATTTGTTTATGATATCTAATTCATGTGTAAAAATTACATCAATTCTTTTTGCCATATAACATTGCTGAGTCTAGACCTGATTAACTGAAGCAACCACAGATCTTACCACTACCTCCAGAGACTTGTACAGTGGGCACTGTGCATGATGGTGCATCATTTCAAGCACTTCCCTTTTCACCCTGACCAGCCCATCTCTCTGGTATAGGGTCAATCTGGACTCCAAAGTCTGTTCTTTAAGCTCCCTAGCAAATTTAAGTCATTTTTTTTCTGATTAGTCTCAATAACAAGTTATTTTGTTCTTATTACCACACAGCTGTTAAATTAATAGTTGTTGATTGTTTTTAATGATACAATTTAGCCAAGTGTTTAAGAGATCTCCATGTATGATTTTTTTTTTCATCTACATTTCTTGAGCTGATGGATCAGCACTGTTCTTCTCAGGTTTTAATAAAGTGTTGTAGGGTTGTTTAAACAAATTCATTTGGATGTGGTCAGGTGTCTTTAAACCTTAGGTCAAGTAATGTATTTATTTACTAACTTTTAATTTAGTGTGACTTGGACCAGGATAAACTACTTGCTTACCTTTGCCTATTAAGGACTGTATCAAAAACAGGAAGTTATGATTTGTAACTTAACAGGATAACTCTCGCAGGAACAGTACCTTATATCATGGAATAAAGTTATGAAGTAAAATGTACATACTTAGAAAGTTGGTATATCCAGTGTCTCCTGTTCTGCCTCAACCACTTTTTCTTTTGTTACAAATCTTCTGTGCAGATCATACACCCTCTCACACACATTAAAACACCCACCCACACACACACACAAAACTACTACTACTGTATGCTGCTAGCTGCTTCAGCTGAAAGTATCCTTAACTGCTCCACCATGTGTACGTATCAATTACACACACACACACACACACACACACACACACACACACACACACACACACACACACACAGACACACACACACACACAAACCAGTCATCCATTTCCCTGTCACATGACTTGAGGGGACAGTGCACATTAATAAATTCATTTCATTATTATGCATGGCTTCATATTCTGTATGATGGATTTAAGAAAACACAAATCATGCATTTTCTACGGAGGACAAACAAAGATGTGTGACAACACCGAAATAAGAGATGATCAATCACATGCTAATTTATTTACCTCCCCCTCTCTAACTAAACCAGTGTCTGATATGATGAATCACAAATATACACTCCATATGCATATATGCTTAAAGTAACCAAAAACACACCCTGTCTAAAATAACCCAGTCAAGCAGATATACAGTACACTTACGTTGACCACATGTAGTAAAAGACATTTTTGACATTATTGGAGTTGCAAGAGTTATATGTAATGTATAGGTGAGCTAACACAATTATATACAATTTTATTCCAATACAGTGTGTATGGCGCAGTTAATAATGGTGGCAAGAACTTATTTGAAATAAACTCTTTATTGATCAGAACTAATGCAAACCAAGGCAAACACCACATTAAGGTCATCTAAAATGCTCCCCAAAGTATTTCCCCAACCTAATTAATGCTAATCAATTGGGTGACAATTAATTGATTCATACCCAGCATGCACTGGTCCAGTCCAGATGGCCAGAGAACTCTTTAACATATCCTCTGATTTAATACACAATAAACACACATGCCAATGTAAGACATACCTCTATGTCTCTCAACCATGTTTAGACACTCCTCATGGTACATCTCACACATTTTACTTGCTTATATTTGTTCTTCATACAGTATGTTTTACCAATTTAGGACATGTTCTACATTTGTTCTGTCATTCACACTTAATGTTTAACTTGAGTTTGCACGTGTAATTTCATGAATTAACAGGGAATAATGTTGAAATGCACCTTCACATACACTTTCTGATCAGAGAAATAAAAATGCATACTCTAAGATTTCTTTCAACTGCCTCTAGATTTGTTTTTAATATCTAATTCCTGTGTGCAATTATTCCTTATGCTCTCAGAACCATCTTTTGAGTCCTGGAATAAACTTGTGCCATCAGAAAGGGGGGAAAAAGCAGAGATGGGATAGTCTGGTCATTCAGTACATTCAATTAATTAGCTAACATAATTTTTCACCATATGCCATTGCTGAGCCTAGACCTGACTAATTGATGCAACAACATATCATACCACTACCTCCAGAGGCTTGTACAGTGGGCACTATCCATGATGGGAGCATCATTTCAAGCGCTTTCCTTCTTACCCTGACCATCCCATCGCTCTGGAATCTGGACTTTAAAGTCTGTTCTTAAAGCTTCCAAGCAAATTTAAGTCTTTTTTTCTGATTTTTTCTGATTGGTCCCAATAACATTGTTTTTTTTTTTTTTTTTTTTTTTTTTAGGGGTTGGGGGTTAAGACAATACAACAGTTTAATTTATAGTTATTGATTGGTTTTTAACATAGAATTTAGCCAAGTGTTCTTAAGTTGTTCTTGAGTTAGTTGTTCTTTAGCACTTTCCTCCTTAAGTGTTGTATAGGGTTGTTTAAATTCAGATCAATAATGTGGCCATTCTAAAATAGCACCTTTTAGCCAGGCAGTTTTTTAACTTTAAAAACTCTTTTTCTGTCTTTCTGGGTGGGGCCAGGGGTAGCTCAGTGGTTAAAGCATTGGACTACGGATCGGAAGATCCCAGATTCAAACCCCACAACCACCAAGTTGCCACTGTTGGGCCCTTGAGCAAGGCCCTTAACCCCTTAACTGCTCAGATGTGTAATGAGATTTAAAAAAAAAAAAAAAAAAAGGAAGTCGCTCTGGATAAGAGTGTCTGCCAAATGCCGAAATGTCAACAAGGATAGGAATATCTGACGATTTTGACCTTGTTGGTGTCCCCATCATCAAAACTGCTTAAACATGGCAGCTTTTATTTTATAAAAGCCCCAAATGCTTCCATTTTTAAACTCAGTATTTTGGTACAATGTATTCAGTATTTAGTGCTGCATTAGTAATTTAGTTAATAGAAAGCCATGGTCTAATAAAAAAAAAAAAAAAAAAAAAAAAACAAAGAAAGACTAGTAGGAAAAAAAAAAAAATCTAAATTAAAACATTGTTCCTAACCTTACTGACATTATAAAATTGTCAAATGGAGTTAAATTAAACAGCAAAACCTTTTGCTGAATTTTTGCATTGTGTTTTGATGGTGTGTTTGGTATCCCAAATCATCTTAGAGGTATTAATATATGCTAAGCAAATCCAAAACAATAAAGCACACCAGGATTAGTGCAGGCATGGTGTCTCTTTGACCATCAGTTTTAGCTAATAAATCCCGAGGCTGGACTCTATCCTAATTTCTAGTACAATCTACAGTATGATTGTAACTAAAAAGAGTTTTAAAATCATTGTTTTTATAGCAGAATAAAAAGGACAATGTAGAAGATTATCAGCCAATTAAACCTAACCAACAAGTATTAGACTGACAGTGACAAAAACAGATTTTTCAGCTTTTCTTAGGTGTGCACCATTTGAGAGAGAGAGAGAGAAAGAGAAAGAGAGAGAGAGAGAGAGAGAGAGAGAGAGAGGTGAGAAGATAAGGGAGAAAGAAATCACACACCCAGGATATATTGCCTAAAGACATGAATATGCGAGAAGTCTGAATATTCCACAGGATTCATCACTAATGTTTCTGCCAATTACAAGGCATGCCATGCCCTTGATTAATGAATATTCAATGCTGACTGATGTGCAGACTCAGGGCAGCCCAGAGCCTCTGTCCCCATTTTACTGTCTCATCAAGCCACAGGAGTGGACACCTTCATCATCCCGCTGAAGAGCTTGTCAGCCATAAGACAAGCTGCTTCATAGGGTTGAACTAGTTAAATATGTGTTATATGAAGGTGTGTTAAAGTGATGGAATACTCCCCTGATCCAGAGAGCAAGCATTAAAGCATATTAAGTAGACATTTAGTCTTGTAAAGGAGGAGCCTTAAATTGGAAAGAAGACATAGGGGTAGTGCCTAGAAAGAGAATGAGGTCTGGGACTGTGCAGCATTAAAGCAGAGAGCTGGGCCTGATTAATCTAAAATTATATCATGAAATCTGCAAAATGTGGGTGAGGGATAGTGGGGAAATTTTATCAACGATGAATCAAAAACAAGTACCTCCTACTGTATCTTCTAGGTTGTCAACAGAAATATAAAAAAGTGAAAATAAATAAATAAACAATTATCATAATCGTAATCTTTTTCCATTGCTCTTGTTGGGGCTTGCCACAGCAGCTCATTTGTCTTTAATAATAATTACTAATAGCTTAGAGAACAACAAGAATAAGATTTGAATTTGAGTCATTATAGCTTGTTTTATTTTTTTGCCAATATACTGTAGTTCATTTGTATATCTCTACTATTTACTCATAACATTTAAAACCACCTGTCTAATATTGTGTAGGTGTCCTTTGTACAATCAAAATAGCTCCGATTCATCAAGTCATGGTTCCCTACGACCTCTGAAGGTGTGCTGTGGGATCTGGCACCAAGGCATTTGCAGCATATCCTTTAATCTCTTTACATTGTAAGATGGGCATCCACTGTTTGAATTTGTTTGTCCAGCACATGCCAAGGATGCTTGATTGGATTAAGACATGGGGAATGGAAAAGTCAACACTTGAACTCATTCTGGTGTTCCTTAAAACATTCCTGGACTATTTTTTTGCAGTGTGGCAGTACATATTCTAATAAAAGGGACCACTGCCTCTTGAATGCCTTTAGGTGAAGCTCTTATGGACCACTGTTGCCATGAAGGGGTGTACTTGGTCTGCAACAATGCTTAGGTAGGTGATATTTGTCAATGTAATATTCACATAAGTGCTAAGACCCAAGAACATTGCCCAGAGCATCATGCTGCTTACAATGGTTTGCCTTCTTTCTATAGTATATCTTGATGCATTTTTTTCTCTCAGATAACCTTACACATACCTGGCTGTCCACGTGAAATAAAATAAAAATATGATTGCTCAGCCACCTTCTTTCATTCATTCATGGTCCAGTTTTGATGATCACTATTGTTGCTCATTATTGTAGGTGCTTGTGGTGGTACACAGGGGTCAGCACGGACACTCTGACATGCTGACTTGTGGCTACACAGCTCCAATCATAGCAAGCTGTGGTGCACTGTATGCCCTGACTCCTTTCTATCATAACCCAAATAAACTTTTCCAGTAATTTTTGCTATAATATCTATGGGAGGAAATAACAAAGCCATCACTTTCCATATGTGTCCATGTGTAAGTCCTAAAAATATGCCGTATACATATAATACATGTGTAGGCAATATGGCTGTGCTGATGTTGGTACATTGTGCCAACATAATATATTAACAGTGGATATATAATATATTTACAACAGAAAATTCTGTCTAATTTCTAATTGAAAGAAACAACATGGTAACCAGTAATTCCTAATTTTATAATAATCTGTTTAAAACAAACAAACAAAAAAAGGATCAGACTTATTGGGGGAAAAATGAACAGGTGAACACATCTGGGTTGACACCTAGTGTAAGAAAGAGATTGAAGACAGCACAATAAAAAAGCACAAAAACAAGTCTCCTGAGTGGTACAGTACAACTAACTTGTTAGGTGTGGAAATAAACAGGTAACTAAATAGTGGAGCTGCTTTAAAAAAATGGGATTGACTTTGAGTTCATTGTTGATTTTTGAGCTGAAGTGCATTTAATTACTACTTACAGTCTTGGGTAGCAATATGAAATCTTAAATTGACAGTTTATATGCTTATACAGTTATTGCGCAAATAACTGATCATTATGATGTGGTTCAGTTTATTGTGATTATTTGTGGATACTCCTCACTCTAAAGATATAGCCGTTATTTCTGTTGCAGTTACAGGGTAAAGTTGACAGCTCAGTGCTCAATTGTCACAATGCTCAATTGTCACAGTTCTCACATTGTGGGCAATTTGGGAACACCAATTAGGCTAACCTGCATTTTTGGACTGTGGGGAGAAAACTGGAGTACTTGAGGGGAAAAAAACAAGCAGGGGGGAGAACAAGCAAACTCCATGAATACAGAACCGGAGGGGGGAATCAAACTCTGATCCTGGCAACAATGCTAAAAACTAAGCCATGCTGTCAATTGTGTTTATAGATAAGGCTTATTTCTGCATCAAGTAAATTGACTTAACAATATTGATAGTGATGCACAAGATAACTTTTATGCTGCCAAGTAACTACAGTATAGATAGCCTACCAATTCTACCTAAACCTTTAGACACTGTACTGTTAGTGCATGTAGGAACTTATATTGGATTTCCTTACAAGAGTAAATGAAACATACCTAAATTTGTAAATAGTCTGATGACTCTCTGTGGACTCATAAACTATAATGAATTAAACTGGTAATGTTTATGCAGGCTAATCACCTAATTGTGCTAAGCAATTCTCATTGGAATGAAGGGGGTTAATGAAGCATTACAGCATAGACTTCCAATCAGGGTCCTGGAGAACTCCCTGTCCAAGATTCAACCAAGTGGGTATGTAGGAAGAGTGAGAAAAAGGTGAGCAGAGAGTCTGCATTTACTCCCACTCTAGCGTAATTGAAGCTGTCCATGGTGCTGAAACAATTCGGGTCAAAACACTACGTTCAGAACACCATACTAGCGTACTACGTAATATCTAGTATATGATAGTATGCTGTAATAGTGTAATAGTATATATCTGGTATATGATAGTATGCTGTTTAAGATGTTTACTCAGTCTCATGTTTACTAACTATCACCCGTTTTTCATAGAAAGCAGCAAGTAAAAAGTAGATAAAAACTTGTTTTATTTATGTTTTTAATAAACAAATGACAAGTAGCATATAAGATTATAATAAAATCAAAACCACCCCCACAACAATCACTGCGTAAAAATTCGTATTTTTCATATGCGTTTTCACTAATAGGAAAAAAAAAAATTATAATAATGCAAGCAAAGAATCCTGAGATTTTTTGTCGTTCGTTTTATTGTGCTCACAGTACAACAGACAGTATACACAGATTATAAAGAAGTCATAACACCCCCACCACACACACACACACACACACACACACACTCATTAGCCTCACCCCTGCCTTTAACATGCCATAATTAGGAAATAACTTTGGTCCGATTTGATTGCTCTTCATTTGCTCCCTCCCCAATGAGTAGTGATTAAATTATGCATATAAATAAGCCACTTACTAATTAAACGAGCCAACGGGCAATTATTATTCAATTGTATGTAATTTCTTCTCATTTAAAAGGTAAATGAAAGCTGAAAGTACTGAATGTAATATAGCATTCCTCTATAAACGCCTATTAAAACTTGAGACCCTAGCTGATTACTGTATCTGTAATTGTGAATTAAATAACTTGAAATGCGTTTAAATAAAAGCACCCTAACTGAGCAACACATAATGTGAAAATTCAATATTTAAAAGTGGATCATGTTCTATGAACGTGTGTTAGGTTCGATGAGAAGAAAAGACAGTTTCTTTTGGGTGGGTGGTGAACAATGCTGTCCTCTAGAGGAGAGTATAACACCCCCAACCCCCCCCCCCCCCCCCTCCTTTTAGTGAGCGCAAATCTACAAGATACAGCTGTAGACGGACCACAGAACAACCACTGCTGCAGGAAACCTCAAAACTTGGAGGTTTAGTGTGCACGAAAATAATCAATGTTTTCAATGCATACAAAGAAAAGAATAAAGATATAACCAGTTTAAGAGGTCTCATCCAAGGCGCAGCCTACGAATAGCCTTGGGGCTTAAGTCAATGAGAACAATTTGCCACGATATTATTCCTACCACGGCGTGGCTTGTAGTCGGGTCAGAAGCCAAATATAGACTAAGACTAAGGTATAAAGGGGCTGTGTGGATCCAGAACATGTGGTTAGGTGCATTATATGACATAAAGGATTCTATTTCTGGCTTGTTGTAATGAATGATTTCTGCGTCAGACTCGTGTTTGTCGCCTCCTGTCGCATCTCTCTCTCTCCGCCGGCTAAACTGGTCCGGCAGTGACGACCTAACCCGGTGTTAATGAGCCCTTCCCCCAGCTGCTCAGGACTCCCCAGCTGCTAAATATCGCTGTAGAGCCGAAAATGAAGAAGCGCAGATCCGAGCCACGGGGCTGGGAGTCTCTCTCTCTCTATTTACGAAGTCACATGGAAGTTAAACGGGATTTGTTAAAAAGCTTTGGGCCATATGTAGGTTCATGGAGGAATGGCTCCTCCCTTTACCTTTGTACTGGTTGTACTGGTGGAGGCTGAGTATAGGCCTCATGATATATCTTAAACAGGCATTTAAATCAGACAAATCACTTCCTACAGATAATAATAATAATAATAATAATAATAATAATAATAATAATTATTATTATTATTATTATTATTATTATATTATTATTATTATTATTATTATTAACCAACATAAAAAAAACTTTTGTATACAATTTATACATCTTTTAATTTTTTTTTTTTAGATATTTATAAAATAGGACGTGGAAGATAGATAGATAGATAGATAGATAGATAGATAGATAGATAGATAGATAGATAGATAGATAGATACTTTTAAGATCTAAATATAGAAATAAAACATTTGACCAGCAAAAACACTGTTTGTTTGTTTGTTTATTTGTTGTTTGCTTGTTTGATCGTTGAATATGTTTTCCTCACTCACTCATTCACTCACTCGGAGAGATGGAGTTGTCTCCTAGGCAGAGGCCTATATTGCAAGCATCAAAGCGACTTAATGAATTGGAGATCGTGAAACGCATTATAAAATCACACAGCAAACTCGGTCTCTGGTGGGTATTTCCTATCTGTCACCCTTTCCCAAAACTTGATTGGAGGTTGTCATTGGCGACGCGGGCGATGACGTGTCTAATTCCAGAGCACGTGGGTGGCGAAGAGCGGCGCTCCCATAAACAAAGACACATTGGCGCGGCGCGCTAGTCTGGAGCGGAGCACCGCGGACGCCTTGATTTTCTCCCCTGTCTTACAGCCTCTACTTCTAGCTCGTACTGGACATTTTCACTCCCGTGTATATATACATATATATTTTTGTCCCAGACTGAGAGTGTATGGATACGATACAACTTTTCTGATGGTGATTTAAAGGTACGTCATCGCTATGTTTTTTTTCCCCCGCATGCATTACCCCACATGTCTTTTCTTTAAGCTGGTGTGTAGATGATCGCAAAAAATGTTGGATACAAATTTCATAAGTCTGTGCACAATGGGTGGTTTTGAATGTTAAAGCAAGAGTTGATGAAAATGCGGAGGTGCCATTGCGCGCAGACATGAATGAAAGGCACTTGCTCGAGTTTCGCTGATTTACTCTGAACGTCCAGCAAACAAGCTGCAACTTCACCAAATGACCCATTGTTGTATGTTACATTCGGTGCTGAATTTGCTTAAATTATTATTAACTAGTGTCAAGAGAAATCTTAGAATCTTGCATTAACTCGTGCAGCAGTTATTTAAAGTCTATCCGGGCATTGATGGAAATTGCAAGTGTCATTTTAGCACTAGGGATTTTTCTTTGTTCAAAACATAAAACTTGACTTCTCTCTCAGACTGATCCACCTCCTTTTTGAATTGCACATTATCAAGGCTGTAATTTGGCTTTGAAGTGACGGATTACAGTTAGTTTAACGTTGTCAGTACTCAATGGTAACAGGTTTAACTTTTTTCATTCAACTACATTGGCATTGCTCATCTGAGTCAAAAGTTGTGTTTTACATCAGGGAAGCGATTCCAGCAACCGGACTGCTGTTCTTGAACCCCGCTTTGTTATCTGAAGCTGACAGCATCGTACATTTTGAGTGGCGACCAAGAGGAGTCCCACGGTTGAAGGTAATGAAATCTAAATAGAAATGTTTTTGCTAAATAAGCTGTAAAGTAAGAGAGATCATTGCAAAGTTGTATTGAAGCGCATTATGTGGACTCTATTTAACCAACTGTAGCACATATGTGAAATATTGCCTAAAGTTAAATCAAAGCTTGGTCTTTGTGTAGTCTAGCTGAACTGTAAAAGTTACAACAAAACAGACATTTTGTTCTGTGGTAATACATAAAATATTTTCAACTCTGGTAAATGTTCATAAAAGCGTTCATTGTATATCAATTTATTTACCCTTTATCAAATTATTTTCCAGCCATGCCCTGCGTTCAGGCTCAGTACGGCTCGTCGCCGCAGGGCGCGAGTCCTGCCTCGCAGAGCTACAGCTACCACACCAGCGGCGAGTACAGCTGCGACTTCCTAACACCCGAGTTCGTCAAGTTCAGCATGGATCTGACCAACACAGAGATCACGGCCGCCACCACGTCTCTCCCCAGCTTTAGCACGTTTGTGGACAGCTACAACCCTGGCTACGATGTGAAACCTCCGCCGTGTCTGTACCAGGTGCCACCTGCGCACGCCTCCGAACAGCCCTCTATCAAAGTCGAGGATGTCTCCATGCACGGGTACCACCATCATCATCACCACCACCCGCACCCTCATCAGCAGCAGCCGCAGGCTCACCTGGGCCCACCGTCGGAGGATGTGATGGCACACTCGGGTTCTGTTTATTTTAAACCGTCTGCTTCTCCACACGCGCCTGGCGGCGGCCCTAATTTCCAGGTACAGCCGAGCCATGTGTGGGAGGACGCGAGCTCCCTGCACGCCTTCCACCAGAACTACGTGGCGGCCGCGTCCCACGCTATGGAGCAGCGCAAGAACCCAGTGTCGCGCCTCTCGCTCTTCTCCTTTAAGCAGTCTCCCCCGGGGACGCCCGTATCCAGCTGCCAGATGCGCTTTGACGGCCCGCTCCATGTGGCTATGAGTCACGAGGGCCCAGGCGCGCACCGGGCTCTGGACGGTCAAAGCTTTGCCGTACCCGGCGCTGTGCGGAAACAGGCGGGAGTCGCCTTTCCTCATTCTCTGCAGCTCGGGCACGGACACCAGCTCCTTGACGCGCAGATGCCGTCGCCACCATCCAGAGGATCCCCGTCCAACGAGGGTATGTGCGCCGTATGCGGGGATAACGCAGCGTGCCAGCATTACGGCGTGCGCACATGCGAGGGATGCAAAGGCTTCTTCAAGGTGAGCGCAGTTAAAGTGGTCTAAATATGGCAAAATTGACGGATGGGGCATTGAATAGCGGCCGAATCATTAGCACTGTCCTTAATGTTGAAGTGTAACTACATCTATGGCACCTGTTGACCCTTTTTTTTACTCCTCTAAGATTTGTTTAAGCAAAATATAAGTATTAAAAAGTGCATAGTATTTATTATTACTTTAGGTGATGTATTTGCACAGACGAGAGCTGATGAGCATAAGGAGAATCCCAAAATACGCTTAACTGTGCTTAATGAACCATCCATAAAGTTAATTAAATACTGTAAGACTTCACTCATCGTTGGATTCATTTTTCTGAGCTTTTTTTTATATAACCCAATAAATCCCTGTTATCTCGATGATGATTATATTTATCAGAGAACTTTTCAAACGAAGAATAAAGGAATTTGTGCACAGATTTTAGTTGACCTTATATAAAATAAGATGTCTTTTCTCTTTCTGTTTTTGGATTACCCCAGCGCACTGTGCAGAAGAATGCGAAATACGTGTGTCTGGCGAACAAAAACTGTCCTGTTGATAAGCGCCGGAGAAACAGATGTCAGTACTGCCGCTTCCAAAAGTGCCTAGTTGTCGGGATGGTTAAAGAAGGTAAATATTGCTGGAAAAAAAAAAAAACGACTATTAAATGAACGCACAGATTTCAGATTTATCCTTTGCCCTGTGTATCTCAATCTCCATACGCCGTAATTAATTGTTTGGGACATTTGTCAACACCTTTCTTGTTTTTGCAAGTAAACCTAAATGACTGTTTAGAAACGCTAATAATCTATAAACGTATTTGGGTCAAATTATTAAAAAAGAATAAACATTTAGACTTATAAAAAGTTTGGAAATTAATATTACTATTTTCATTCAGTGATTCGCAAGCATTACATTTTCCCCCCATTTTATGAACACAGTTGTTCGGACTGCCAGTCTGAAGGGCCGAAGAGGTCGTTTACCCTCCAAACCTAAAAGTCCACCGGATGCGGCTCCTCCATCACCCCCAGTCAGTCTCCTCAGTGCGCTGGTCCGAGCTCATGTGGACTCCAACCCCAACATGTCCAATCTGGATTACTCGAGGGTGAATCTTATTTTATTGACTCTCAAGCAGCAGTAGTGTATAACACTTACAGTAATGACTTAAAGTTCTTTACAAGAACTTGGTGGTAGTTAATACAATATTGCAAAAGTTAACCAACGCTATGCCATGACAATGAGCTTTGTGCTACATGATCCAATTCATGTGAACGTTTTTTTGTTGTTGCTTTTTTAATACAAAGTTTATATTAAATTCAAATATAACTTCGTTTGCTACGTAAATATTTCTAAATTATGCGTTATTAACTTTATGTAAACATTTCAAGGAGCCTGCATATGGGCTTATTAATACAGGCTCAATAAAGCAGGTTAATGCAATTAGGAAGTAGGGCACTGCTCTTTCTAGTAAAGGACTTCAGTGAGTTCACAGCTGATCTATTTTAGAAGAAATGTCCATTAAGCCGCCACGTTGTTTAAAACTAAAATTGCATTTGCAGTTTCACGCGGGTCCTGAATACCAGCTGACCGGGGATGACACGCAGCACGTTCAGCAGTTTTATGACCTGCTCACGGGATCGATGGAAATTATCCGCGGCTGGGCCGAAAAGATCCCGAGCTTCGCCGATCTGCCCAAACAGGATCAGGACCTCCTTTTCGAGTCCGCCTTTCTCGAGCTCTTCGTTCTGCGCCTCGCCTACAGGTAAAACAACAACAACAACAACAACAACAATAATAATAATAATAATCCCCAAAATACACATAAACAAAATTTCTAGGTCTTCTTCTTCGTTTTATTATTATTATTATTATTATTAATAATAATAATAAATTAATAATAATAATAATAATAATAATAATAATTCCATAAAAGTTTGCCACTTAGTTTTCTAATAAAGAAAAGAACATTCGATCAAATTACTTTTAACAAGTCAAAATGCAAGTAGCACAACGAGTCGAATTAAATTGTAATAATATTAATATTAAATTCTACTCGTTGTGGTATTAGCCGTATTAGTAAAAAAAAAAAAGGCACTGAAGGTACCTTGGCATGTCGCTGTATGTGTACTCCTATCATTTCCACCAACTCATTTAATTGTTACCTTACACGCGAAATTTATTAAACCATAAAAAAATAACATTATGTTGCAATTGATACACAGTAACGTAAAAAGTTGCATACTTGAGAGGATCACTCCAACAACAAGCACTGGTACTGTTCAGTAACCTACTGTTCAATATTCTTATGATCTCTTAACATGTAAAGTCATTTATTGCTCTCCTTTCAGAGAGCTTGTTCAGTGTGCTGCTTCTCCTCGCGTTGTATTGCTGATGGAAAACTCATTTTCTTCTTCTTCTTTTTTTCCCTCTCAGGTCCAATCCGATGGAAGGGAAGCTGATCTTCTGTAACGGAGTGGTGATGCACCGGCTGCAGTGTGTGCGCGGTTTCGGCGAGTGGATCGACGCCATCGTGGAATTCTCCTCCAACCTGCAGAGTATGAACGTGGATATCTCGGCCTTCTCCTGTATCGCCGCGCTCGCCATGGTCACAGGTGCGGGGAACATGTATAAAAAAAAAAACCAAAAACTTTTATCACTTGATTTTTTTTTTTCTTTCTTTGTAAGGGCTGCACAGGAAACATTGATTTGGAAACCATGCAGTGTAATGGGTTTATTTAACATATCAAAAGGATGTTAGGTCACTGTTCATAACAGCTATTAGTTTATTTGTAAGTTTTAGCCCATTTACCGAGGCTATATATGTGTGCGTGCGGATTCCCTCCAGATTTTCTCTAACCTCCCCAAAACATGGATGATGGAGACCTGGAGACCTGGCTCTGATAAATTGCCCCAGGTGTGTGTGTGTGTGTGCCCTCAATTTCCACGCCCATTGTTCCACCAGGATAGCGACCAGATTAACGTAGTAACTGATGATAAACCAATCTGCCACATCCAAGCAACGTAATTTTGTCGATTTCTTAAAATAAATCAACACAGCCAAGGAAAAAAAAACATATGCACATTAAGCGCGCCATAAAGACAAAGCTTACACTTTTTATGTTATTCCCCAGTGCAAATTATTTGACATTTTCAGTTATAAAAGTTTGTAAATATACTAGTGTGTATACAAAACCGGCTGATCTGTTTCCATTGCATGCTTTTGCAGAGAGACATGGGCTTAAGGAGCCGAAGAAAGTCGAGGAACTCCAAAACAAGATAGTGAACTGTTTGAAGGACCAGGTGGCGTTTAACGGCGCTGCTCTTAACCGCCCGAACTACCTGTCCAAGCTGCTGGGGAAGCTGCCAGAGCTGCGCACTTTGTGCACACAGGGCCTGCAGCGCATCTTCTACCTGAAACTGGAAGACCTGGTTCCTCCTCCAGCAATAATCGACAAACTGTTCCTCGACACGCTGCCCTTTTAAAAAAAAACAACTACAGCAACAACAATGAAAGACAGAGACTTTTTTGCAAAAGACCTCAACGAACTTCCATAGACTCCTTTTCAGAGTCAGAAAGCTACTGAAGTTTTTTTTTATTATTATATTGTTATTATTTTCATTTCACGAATCAAGGACACTGGCAGTCCATGTTGGTATAAGGAACGCACACACATGCGCGCGCGTACACACAAACACTCTCTTATGCATTTTTATTTCAACCCTCTTTGCAATTTTATGCCATTATATTAATCGACCCGTAAAAATAAGAAAAAGGCTCAGTTCTGAACTTACTCTTGGACTGCTGTTACCAAAATAAATATCAAAAGAAATAACTCTGTTTATTGACTCCAAAAACATTTTTACATCATTGGAAAACGCACGAGATGTATTATAATCTTGTTATACCGCATACACGATAGTTGTGTCACCGAAGTGTATAAAGAGGACACGTTTCATTCTCTCTTTCTTTTTTTCTATTTTTTTTCTTTCTTTCTTTTGTTTATGACTTTTGCCTGTGTATTTCTGTCAGGATCAGAGAAGAGGCCACGCATGTTGTAGAGGACTATAGGCACTTGCTATCGAGGTGATGCTGTCTATATAAAACATGATTATTCATATTATTCCGGACACTATGTAGTCTGCTAGATTTTATATAAAAAAGAAAAGAAAAGAAAGAGGGTGGGTGGGTAAGAGATAATTCGTAGTACTGGGACAACCTTTATGTATAGAACATGTGGAGGAGGCGAAAAATAATATTTAATCTGTATATAGGTAAAGAAAAAAATCAGAAAGGACCCATAGTGTTTGTAAGACTGTCAGCCATTCCTTGTTTGTATGTGTTGTATGTACTGTTGCTGTTTAATATAAATGTTTCTATATTTATGATTTTCTGTTGCAAAGATCTTAGAAGCATGGTGTAGTTTGGATGATTTCAGAAACATTCACCTTGTCCTTGTTTTGTTTTGTTTTTATGTCAGAGAGTTACGATTTCGTTTCCCATCTAAACGGTTACGTCATTCTGTATGTATATGTACATATATACATATATATTCATATAGGTGTGTGCAGAGCATCACTGCCCTTTTCTATGGTGTAATTTCAATCCCAATCCGAATAAAACCCAACGCGGAAAGGAATATTTAATGTTTACAAATAAAACTTTTAAACCTTTCTTTTCTTTCTTCGGGCACAGTTTTTCTCAATTGTTTAATAAACAGCGACCATTCTTGCTTAAATACATTATTAAAAAAGAAAAAGAAAAAAGGGTTTCTATATTAGAAGTACACTAATCAGGTTAACCTTAAACAAATCAGATCACAGGACAGTTATATAATCAAACGGACATGGATGTAATTTGGGATCAGTGCTACACGAAGAGCCGAGGCTGATCTTTAATGGAATGTAATTATTTTCTGACATTTAGATCTCATTCGTTTTTATAGACGATTAATCAGAACCAAACTGCAATTAGTCATTTATGGCAGAGCTCCTATTGCCAGAATAACGTTGTTTTGGATTTAAGAGAAAATTTAATGTCTTCTTATATAGCTAGTACTTTTTATTTAAAGTACTTACGAATTCACAAACGCAAACCAAAAGTTTGTATAGATAGTTAAAGCTTAAATTATTCGTTCGAATCGTAAGAGTTTACTTAACTATTTAATAATTTCGATTAGTTTATTATAACTGTAATTATTTTGACAGTAAAATAAAGCAGCAACATTTCAGCTCGTCGGTGTAAAGCATAAAAAATAGTAAACCCCCAATCAATTAAACTACAATAATGGTCTTCACCTCAACAAGTTTAGCGATTTTTACGAATCACATTTTGGACAAGCACAGTCTTCCTAGTCACAAAACTGACACAATTTAAAATAATAAAAATAGAGTATCAATCAAAAATCTTTAGCGTGATAAAGCGAATATTCGGCATTTTGACGCTTCGTAGAAAAAAATCATGATGCATAAAAAGATAAAGTTCTTCTGCAAGTTCATCTTTAGTGACATTTAACCACAATAATGTTCGAAAATAAATTAGATAACCCGCCCATATTTAAGATTTTTCAAATATTATATTTTCAACAACAACAACAATAATAATAATAATAATAATAATAATAATAATAATAATAATAATAATAATAATAGCAAAATAAATTAGACAGAAATTAAACAAACTAATAAATAAATAAATAAATGAACAAATAAATAAATAAAAAGGAAAAGACTGCAGATCTGAATCTTAATTCACGTAAAGTGACAGCACACGCAAATATTTTACATTTTAATTCTTTTAAAATGTTAAAATACTCTACAAATGATTAAATTGTGGGTTTCTATAGAGTTATTCCATCTTTCAAATTTCTCATTTCCTAAAACATTACATTGTGGCTGGAACTCAGTTTGCTCTTGCAGCAGTTGCGCATTTTTGTTATAACGCACATAAAATTATAATTATGTTTATTTTATTGTGTTGATTCAACTGCTCTTGCTACTTAATGTCTGCACAAATCCATTGAGTCATATTTTTGTTATTTAATCCCCAAATATAGGCTACATGTCGTATGTCCAGACATTTTTAAAATGCATAATTATGACTGTGTTGTTGGTGTCGGGATTAGATGTGTATTTTAATTAATTATTAATTTTCATGATATTCATTATTAAAATGAAATTTGTAATTTACATACAAGCTATATCGATTGTAATGAATATGGCTCAAAAATGCTGACTGGCTCGTTATACCCAGATACAGCTTTTATTTTTCACACTACGTTGTTGTTTCTTGTATTGTCTTGAGATTTCCCATCTACGAATAATTTATTAAAATCTCAAAAGTGAGACTAGGCAAAAGATCTCAGTGGCACTACAGGCAGTTTCATAAACGTCTTTTACTCACTTTGCTACATTCATATTAATCTCTCCTATACTATTCTAAGAGTTGTTTTATCACAATCAATACATGGCATTAAAACAGAGGCAGAAAAAGGATAATAATGCGCTTTAAAAAAACTTTGAATTAACATCTTGTGTTGAATTTGTTCTGGATCGAGTAAATTAAAAATTCAATCACTTTAAAAAAAATAATCGGGACACGGATTAACAGCATGAATTTAATAATTCTGTGATTATAACACTGAGAACATTTTCTCTGCAATAACATTATTTTTGAAAACCTATAGTCACTCAGGTGGCGCACGGTGGCGCAGCGGGGAGAGTTACTGCCGCAGAGCTCCACCCTGAGCCCGGAGCTTTAACTACGTTTCCTGCGCGCCTGTAGCTCATTTGGTTACTCTAAATTGGCCCTGGCCAGAATCGGTTCGTGAACGTGTGTGTGTGTGTATCGTGCCATGTGAAGGACTGGTGTAACATCCAGGACGTATTCCCGGCACGCTCTCAGTGTTTCGGACTCTGCATGTGTGTACTGATTATGAATGAATGATTGCATTAATCAGGAATTGGAATGGCTGCCAGATTGGGTGAGAATAAGGAACTCTAAAAAAAAGAAAAGAAAATGGTAATGTCAGGAAAACAATGACTCACTGATATGAATTTATATAGTAGATCCTGAGACTAATAGTCAATATATACTTAATTAGGTTTGCATCTAATTATAAGTATTTTGTCAGTTTTTTTTTTAAATCACTTATTATTCAGATACTCTTGTTTAAGTGCTTTTTAGTAGTTTCCATTGGTATCCCACTATTGACTCTCAAATAATGAGCATGAGCTAGACTTTTTCATGTCACTGGGGTAGTACTCTTATTTTTTGTCTTTTTAATATGTATCTTTCACCACTGAAATGTGAATATGGTGTAACTTGATACCTAATTGCATAATAATTTCCTTTTAGATTAAAATTTTAGAGATACAGTATAAGCACTTTTTTAGTGAAAGATACATACACTAAAGGTCACAGAGATGTGCACTTACTGTGAGCAAAGAACCTCAGCACCAAGGAACAGTGCAGTTTAGAACCATAATTAAGAGTGTATTCATGCAGCTGCTTCCTATGAGATATACTGCATACAAGGTACAGAATCCATGCACTTACAGGGTAATTATTGAATCATTGGGTATCCAGGACAACATCCTTTCCTTTTACTTTCTATGTATCTCTAATTTACTTCCTCATGGGCTTCTCTTCTCATGATGTTCTCACAAAGCAGAGACCTGTCTGAATAATTAGATCATTGGGACAAAAAAAAGAGAAAAGAGACTAATTCCAAGTCAAATTAAGATTGCGCTCAAAAGCGCTTTGCTGACATTTAGCAGATCTGTGTGTAAGTGTGTGTGTGTGGGGGGGGCGGGGGGGTGCTTTCACTCTGTGTTGACTGAAGTAATCGGTTTGGTTGGTGAAAGCCTAATCTGTGCACAATGGGGGTGAAAAAAAGAGGACATGTAGACTTGTGAGAATTACACATGTTAAGGGATTTTCAGTCAAGCTTTGAGAAGTTTAAAATAAGGAGACGTAGCCTTTTTACATTGCCTTCATCCACACTGACAGATTATGGAGGGAAATGAGGAAATATCATGTGCTCTCATGCTCCCTTTACTCGCCTGCTTCTGCAGATAAAGAGAAAGATGACACCGGAGACACAGAAATAACACATGCTCAGCCCTGCATGCAGCACTAAAGCAGATCCCACAGCTGCTTGCTCTTAAGTGCACAGACAGGTAGCCAGAGAGCTGCGAAATTATAATGCAGTGGGCCACTTTAAGAGCCGATGGAGAACCCGAGAGGCCTAGTTTTAGTACTAAGAGGTCTAAAGCACTGTCATTAAATGGTACAGCAATACTTTGTGGAACTTAGTGTGCCCTCTGAGTGAGTAGGGGCCACCAGATAGGTCACTGCAGAGTGACGTCCAGCACTTGTTAAAGTGGCCCAATTCACCAGAAAATGTGTGGTGCAATCCGAAGCAGAGTTCAGCTGGGCACATCACTGCCCAGTCCTTGTGATGAAGGAGCAAAGAACCCAGTGCAACACTTTCACCTTTTCTTACGTAACAGTTTTATGTAAGATGGTGTTTCTTTATTTTCTATATAAATACAATTGTCATAAGGATTAAATAATATTAAACTTTAATGTGCTTATAGGCTATATATACAAATATTAATAAAAAGGGAATATAAATCAAATATTAGCATTGCATGTATAAAACTAATGATGATAATATATATCACTTTATTAATTTTCAACAATTCCTGGCAGGTGCTGGTGCCTGGCATTGCACATTATTTAGATTGTCAGCTATTGATTATGTTTAGTATAGCAAATTTAAATCCAGCCATTCAAATCCATCTATACATTTAAAGATATGATATTCAATATAATCATAAATAATATATTGTTTGAATCAACAACAAGCTGCTTTCTGATAGTTTGTATAGTCGCTAGATTTGAATATCCAAATTAAATATCACTGGAAATCTTAAAAATAATCATCTAAAAAAAGTCCATACAATAGTAAGAGTTCTAGTAATATTTCTTGTCTCTCCCTTATGGCCAACCTTGGTCCTGGATTCCCTGTGTCATGCCCATTTGTTCCTGCTCTTACATGTTCTCTTCAACTCAAGAAGTGTTGTTAGGGCCTGATTAATAAAATCAGGTGTATTGGGTGCATGGAAAACACAAACATGTGCAGGACAAAGGATTTTCTGAGACCATGGGGTAATGACAAATAGAATAGTGGGAAATAAATGTAACGTTATAATCTTCATACACTAAGATAAACAGCCATGTTACCCAATCATGTCATCATGTTTTAAATAAAACTGTGTGTTTGTTAGGAAATGTAATTCGAGCAACTTGTATACTCACAAAGTGAGGGGTTTTATCAACTCTTAGATAGCTAAATAATTTAAAGTGGCTGAGCTAAGATTGGAACTATACATTCATTACATACACAATAACAAACAATATAGCAAATAACCTTTCAAAATTGTAGTTATGAATGAATAAATCCTTAAACTTAAATCTTTATGTGAATTATTAACTGCTCACGCTCAGGCCCTAATGAGACTCAGGTGCACTTGGAGGGTAAAGCCATTAAACTTATAGATGAAAGACTCAAAGGCAGTTCGTTATTATGGTAAAACAAATATATGGTGTGCTTAAAATGCCTAATTAGAGTGAGTAAGGATTTTATGCTCAGATTAAAATACCAGTTCGAGATCGGCTACATTTAGGATTTCTGAAACTGCTAAATTCCTGTGATGTTAATGCACAATGTGTGAATTTCTCTTTTTGTTGTTGTTGTTAATAGAATAGTGTAAAGAACAACAACTGAGAAACCCTCTAGTTCTGTTGGTGGAAACACATTGATGATGAGACACATCAGAGTAGGAGGGCTAGGCTGGTTTTATCTGGTAGGAAGGCTAGATAACTCAAATACTCACTTTTTACCAACCATGGTGAGCAGAAAAGCATCTCAGACTACATCAACTACAAGTTGATCATTAAAGGTGACCTATCATGCAAAATTCACTTTTTATTTTTTTTAGTTTGATGTACAGATTCAGGGGAGTTCTGAGACCTGTGTTATCTTGTTAAAGAAATAATAAAAATATGGGACCTTTAATGGTAGATAAGCTGCAATAGTAGAAGATCACATTGATTTCCAATCCTGTTAGTCAGGAAAAGGAACCTGAGGCAACAGTGGGCACTAATGTTACGTGTTTTTTTTTTCCTTGTTAATGTCCTCTTTAATACTAAGAGCATCTTAAGCATTTTACTGCATCAGAACTTAAAAAAGTAACAAGTTACAATACCAAAAAGTTCACACACTAAACTGTTGATGTATGGGTTATTCTGGTCTTTATTTTTGTTTGGGTTTAGACAGCATATTGGAAAGGTAATTACTTTTAAAGGATTTTATGTTGTATTATATACTATTATATATTATATTATATTGCATTATATATTGCATTGATTGATTGATTGTTTTCTGAAGGCGACACCAATGAACATTCAGTGCAGTTCCTTGAAATGAGGAATGAGAACATTTTCCTATAAGACAATCTCTTCCCTACACACACACACACACACACACACACACACACGCGCGCTCTTCTGCCGTTTATTCAACTCTATACTTCATCACACTAAACAGGGGATCAATCCAGCAGCCATGTATGGAGAATGAACAGGAGCGACAGGCTGTGAATGATGGCACTGCATGTGGAAATCAAACCTCCGTGTCCTGCTCTGATGGCCATTAGCAGCAGGGACAGCTCCAGAGCACGGAGCTGATCATTTCAGCATCTCCCCTGGAAAGAGATTGACTAAGTCAAACGGATCAGCCAGTGCCACTCATAAATATTTACTCCATAATGACAGCAGCGCAAGCCCTGGCTCACCCTGTTGCTTTCCATTGATTCCTGATGGATGTTGTCACATTATCATTTTAAGAGTGGTCAGCAACAATGCACCGTGCAATTCATTAACACACACACACACACACACACACACACACACACACACACACACACACGATAGGCTGAAATGCAGCTTACAGGAATACAAGAATATATTATATGTGATAAACAGAGGTACTGTAATTATTTGTGATTATAGAAATGATGTAATGGTGTACATTTTCCACAGATTTTCTAGAAAATTGTTCGTTCCTCAAAGTTATATTGCTTTACATTTAGAGCCTTTTAAATAATAATATTTTTAATGGTTAACATTGTGACCTTACTGTAAACCTTCAGGGTCGGGGTTTGATTCCCGCTTCGGGTCTGTGTGCATGGAGTTTGCATGCTATGCTTCAGGATTGATGGATTTTCTCCAGATATCATCTTCCTTCCACAGTTAAAAGACATGCAAATGAGGTTAATGGCTCTCCCATATGTACATTGTGTGCCCGTGCAGGTGTGTACCCTGTGAGGGATTGGCATTCTGTGCAAGGTGTACCACACCTTGTGCCCTAAGTCTCCTGGACTAGGATAGGCTCCAAGTCCCCGCAACCATCTAAACAGGATAAGCGATATAGAAAATGAATGAATGAATGAAGAGCTCTTAACTTTAAAAGAAAAAGAAACTTACAATAAACGTTTGATCCTAGATTTTTAAATCCAGTTCACAGTTCACAGAGATAAATGCTTCAGGACTACAGGCAAAAGATGAGGTTTCCTCAATACTCTAGCAAGTCATTAATTTATTTGCAATTTTTTTTTATTGTATTCATTATTTTAATTATATTTGTAACCTATTGTTTTTAACCAAAAAAAGCAATTTAGTAGAATAATTAATTATTATTCCTTAGTACTTGAATTTATTTACTGATGCCATCTTGGAAAGTAATGGAAATCTATCCTTGATGGATTTGTGTACATTGATGTATATCTGTGCTTGTTGTCACCAGTGACAATTGATAACTCCAGTGTATCCATATATATAATATTATTATTATTATTATTATTATTATTATTATTATTATTATTATTATTATTTATATATACCAGTCTATCCCAGAGTGATTTTACAAAGTCATTCACACCTAGGGGCAATTTAGGTAACAATACTACCTGCTGCGCTGCCTTGTTTGCATTTTAAGAAGCAAAAATTAATGTGACTATTTCATATGAAATGTGACTATTTTCATATTCTGCTCTAATTACACCACGCACTGCACCACGTTCCCTCCGATCCTCCAGCACTGAGCATCTCTCAGGGATCGAGGGCGACATTCATCCAGGCTTTTTTCTGTTCTGGCACCTAGGTGGTGGAATGAACTTCCTCTAGATGTCCATCAGAGACTTTGACTATCCCCCCCCCCCCCCCCCCCCCAAAAAAAAAAAACCCTCTTCCCAGTTGTGTTGGACTAATGGCACTTAGTTATTAACCTAGTTAACCCAGTGTAAGTATGTATCCAATGATGTAAACTTTAAAGCACTTTTTGTAAGTCGCTCTGGATAAGATATATGCCTAAATGTAAATGTAAATGTAAATGTCATATTTTTGTCTAGTTATAATACTGTAATGTCCCAGAGGATGTAACTGGAAAAAATCTAGAAATTAAATTTGGTAGGTGAATCACAAACCACTTGGCATTCCAGTACTATCATTTAATTGATACAACATGGCCAATATGGCCTCTATCTCTCTCTCTCTCACTTTCTTAAAATGTTTTATCAACCCACATTAACACATCTCTTCTTGTGCTACAATCAAAGCTGAAGCTGAGTGTGCTTTTTTGCTGTGCAGTGCATTTTACACTGATATATGTTGAATGATGAAATTTAATAAAAGTCATGACAATTGCATTCATTTTTATACTTATTTCTACCAAATAATAAACCATAATTGATAAACCATTATTGATGGCAAAACACAACTTCTATTTAAATACACAAACAACTTACTAAATTTAATGTTAATGTTAAAGTTAATTTTAGGTTCTAGTATTCACTTTGGATGGTTTACCATACTGGACATGCCACCCACCACCAAATTGTCATTTTGTTAAAAACTTTAGTAAAGCATAAAGTCTAACTAACACATAAATAGGAAGTGAGCAAGCAAGAGAGAAAGAGAGAGAGAGAGAGAGAGAGAGAGAGAGAGAAATAGTTCTGAGTGGTAGGATAACCTGCCTAAACAAGTGATTACTTTTGCAATTTGTAAGGTGAAGTGCTTACACACACACACACACACACACACACACATGCACAAACACACACAATTTATCTTCCTCTTTTTCACATCACACACTCATGACCCATGATTCAAAATGTCAGTGTGATCAAGATCCTTTTCACTCAGCATCAATGTGCACTTACACTGAACCTGCAATCCCAGTTTCATTCACCCAACATGGCCTCTCTCTCTCTCTCTCTCTCTCTCTCTCTCTCTCTCTCTCTCTCTCTCTCTCTCTCTCTATCTGCCTCTAGCCTGGTCTCTCTGTTTCTCTCTTTCACTATGAACACGTCCATGCAGGAGTAATGCATCTCTGTTGAGTAAATTGGGCAGGATTTATGTTTCATGGAGTTTCTGCCTAGAGCTAAACAGGTTTATAACAAAACTTGCTTCATTTTAGTTAGATGAAAACAAACTGTGTATCATGATATTGTTTAATTTTAATAAACTAATGAATAAGATATAATTCAATTACATTATTTGCTTTTTGTTACAAATTTTATATCTCAAGTTTTGTATGTTATTGTAAATTTTCAAAATTATAAAAAAAAAATAATTCATTACTTATAAGCAGTCTTGGGTACAAAGTAACGCGTTAGAGTACTTGGATTACTTTTTTTATGTATTACGTAATCTAACTAGGTGGCACAGTGGTGTAGTGGTTACACCGCCAGGGTCCGGGTTCAATTCCCAGCAAGGCTTGATTCCCGTCTCTGTGTGCATGGAGTTGGCGTGTTCTCCCCGTGCTTGGTGGGTTTCCTCCGGGTACTCCGGTTTCCTCCCACAGTCCAAAAACATGTAGGTTAGACTGCAGTTTGACTATGCGAGAATGTACGCGCGAAAAGATGAAAACCTAATCACAGCACCAAAACTCACGATGAATCATGATGAATCGTACTTATGACCACCGCGCAGGTGAGATAGGGGTATTAGTTTTAATTTTCTGCAATGGAAAAGTACTCTAACTAGTTACTTTTATCAGAAAGTAACGCAGTAATGTAACTGATTACTATTTATTAAAGACAGTAATTTTGTACTTTAATCAGTTACTTTAAAACGTAACATGCTCCAACACCGCTTATAAGTAATAAAGAAATCATAAATGTTTATTCATTTTTCTGTGGTTTATTTACAAAATAATAACAGCACTGATCTGTCAAAACCCATACCTGTTTGCCCTTATGTTTTTTCAACCTTTCCTTTCTTTACCTGACAAAGCAGAGACGTGTGTGCCAGTGACTCCAGTGAGAGGGGGTAGGGGGAATATTTCTCTGCTTTGACATGCCTGATGTTGAAAGTTCAAGCAGAAAACCAATTACAATGAGCACCACAAAGCCCCGAGCCCCTCCTTCCTCTTCAGACAATAAAACAAGAAAAACAGGAGAAAATGACGCACGCCGTGAACTGAGGACGGTGAGCTAAACTGTCTCTATGCTTGGAGATCGGATCTTACAGCCGGTGTTTGCTGCAGAACTTCTCAGTAGCTTTGCTCAAATGAAAATCAAATCAAGTTAGGATTAGAGAATAAAAGAGTGTGGTTTAGTGTAAGCTATCCCATCAGAGCTACTTTCCTAGTCATCAAATAAGCTTGAAATCATCACAGTGCTAGTAGCCTTATTACCTCCAATGTGCCCATGACGTCTGCTAGAAAAAAAGGCAGATTATTATGTAAAATATTTAATGAAATCCATTTGAATTTGATTCTCTCGTGAACATTTTAGTGTTGCACACATGGCTTAAAGTAGTCGCCAACGTATTCCTCAGTTTTATATGCTTCACCCAGGTCCCGTCATACCATGATCCAGAGGTGAGATGCATCGTGAATGGGATGGCAGTACATTGCACAGCACCATACACAAACATTCACACACTGCGGTAATTTACATTCAACAATCAACCCACAACCTTGTTTCAGGATGTCACAAAACCCAGTGGCAACTCACATGAAGACGAGGAGAACACATAGACAGTATTCTCAGAACCAATGCAGGGACAATAGAGCTGTGGAGTAATAAAGATATTACTCACTTACTCACTCACTCATTGTCTATACCGCTTTATCCTGTATTCAGGGTCGCACGGGGCCTGGAGCCTATCCCAGGCATAGGGCATCCCAGGCATAAGTTCTCCTCATGCTGCCTGGGCAACATAAATCTGGAGGTGTGGTGCCTGGCATCAGGACATTGACAGCAGATCCTTTGGGTGCTGTTGACATGGGGCTTCCACAACCAGACGTTTTGACCAGTGCTGGGCCATGTAGACTGCAGGCTGTGATGCACTGGATTTTCCAATACTGTCTTAGCATGACTTTATTCAGCAATTTGTGTTTATTGACTTTATTCAGCAATTTGTGTTACATTGGCCATTATGTGGGATCAGACTGGACAGGCTAGCCATTGGTCCCCACAGTCATACCTTGGGTGCCCATGATCCTTTACTGGTATATAATTGATAATGTTATTCACCTGGTGGTGGTGTTAGTGTTGTAGCTGATTGGGGTACATTTACTAAAGCAACAGACACAGGAATGTCCTTGTAAATGTTCTCTGAATTAAACAAATCATTAATGATCTCTTGTAGTCGAGAACATGCAAAATTACACCTGAATTTTGTTGCATGATAAATGTCATTTATAACTCAAATAAAAGTGTATGAAAATAAAAAAAAACATAATACTGCAAGCTAAAGCATGAAAAAAGTATATTGTGGTTTGTATGACATTTTACACTTGAACAATCTGTGTGAGTAACTTAATAAATAAGCTGCTTATTATTCATCATACCATCACCATCAGGTTTTTGCCAAATCTGCATACTGCACTATAAAATCTTTAGTGTTACACTTTTAGAGTGTAATCTGAGTTGCAATCTGAGGACAGTCAATTAGTTGTGAATTAAAGTAGGTGACACATAAGTTTTGCTTCCCGTATATTAACCCTCTGTTCATCCATCCATCTAATGGGGACCATTGTATTTATTTCATTGTATTTATTCCATTGTATTTATTCTAATTTGTATAACCGTGGTAGGACTCAACACTTACATGCACTAAGCCACTGTGCCGCCATTACAACTGAATATCTTTATAATAATATTGAATGACAGGGCTTTTACAAGACTATGTGTATAATCCATAGATTAATGCTGTAAACATATTAAATTTATAACATGTATATATATGATAGCTGTATATGAAGTTACATATGTGACATCTGTTCTGTTATAAAATTTGATGAATTAAAATCTGACTAAATCTGCTCTTACGAAGTGGGGACGAGACAACCTAAAGGTGTGCCTGTGTGTTTGTGTGTATGTCTGTCTGTGTGTGCATGTGTGTATTCACCAGAGAGAGAGACTTAACTGGGCTTTGTCACCTCAGAGGGAGAGATTAAGAGCGGGCGCATGTCAAACCCCAGTCGAACCCAGCGCAATAAAACACCTGCCACCTCCACATACAGACTTAACACATACAGAAAACAGAACAAACCCGGCCATCTAGACTTAACACCACAGCACACAATCAGCAAGGCCCCCTGTGCCAAACACAGCAGCGCACACAGTGAGAGGGAAAAGAGCCAGATGGGAACCTCAGCTCAGATCAGCCTTTTTAAAAAAACATATTTTCAGAACAAAGCATGGTACATTTCCTTATGTACTGTTACGATATGAACTTGATCCAGGCAACCTCCATCTACTGTATGAATTCTGTTGCATTTATTCATTTCACTTATTAGTGTCGTTATTGTTTAAACATGAATAATTTTTTTCCTCTTCATTGAATTTTAGTTTAGTGTTGCTATTTTTTTTTACTTTCACCTTTTGAGCAAAGCACAACACGTTGCTGTGCTACGACATCATGACATCATGTACTGAAGTGAAAATAAATTGGTTCAGAAGGAAGCTGACGATGCTGTAAGCTGACACAGTTTATTGTTTGTAATGTTTTTCATAGTCTTTAACAATTGTTGAAATTGAAAAAAGTTTTGTTTGCATGAAAACATGCATGAAAACCTAACATATTTTCTTGATTTAATTTGATGCCACTGCTTCCTGTTTGACTCTGTGAGTATGACTTGACTTCTTTGTTTTAAATTATATCTCAACCATCATGGACTGATTTATCCATCGTGCCAATACTGCAGAAGGTGGAGTTATAGTGTAAAGTGTAAAGATCACTGTTATACAATGTTTTTGCTTTTGAGTTTTGAACAGAACTTAGTGACTTATAGAAAATATGCATAAAATATTTTACATCACTTCTGTCTTCTATAAAGTTCTTCTACTTTTTTATGCATGTTTATTTCTTATCTATAAGCTTTAATTTTCTTTCTAAGGTCACTGGCGGTCATATAAGCATTTCACTGCATATCATACTGTGTATGACTATGTATGTGACAAAAAAATTTGAATTTTTGAGTCAAAAATTATCTGAAATCTACTGTAGAATTTATTTCAATTTAGACATAATCATCTTGCTTTTCAGTACAATTGACACTTTTAACAAGCTTTCGTATTCCCTCATTAAAAATGTTTTAGGCTGAGCTGCGATCCATATATGCACCTCCGCCTTCACCTTCTTCATCATGAGTAAATCTTCATACTCGTAGGGCTGCTTTCAGTAGAGCAGGTATAGAAGGAGGATGCTTTAACACCCCAAAACTAATCTTTTGAACATTACAGTGTGGGCAGAAGTGTGCAGACGTGCATTGTCATGCAAAATCACAACACGCTTGGATAGCAGTCCTCTGAAGTTTAGGCTTCAGCTCTTCAATAGGCATCTTACTGTAACATGTACTGTTGATTGTTAAACCTTTTTTCTGGTAATATTTCAAAACAGGCCCTTGAGAATCATAAAAAACTGTAAGCATCAATTTTCCAGTGGATGATTGACTTTTGGACTTAATTGGCAATTAGAGATGTTTCTGTTCTCTGTAGTTTACTCTCAGTCTCATAGTGATGAACTTATGCCTTGTCACCAGTAATGATTCTCTTTAAGAAACTTTCACCTACCTTAGTGTATTGGTCCAAGTTTTGTTTGCAGATATCCAAACGCTTCGGTTTATGCTCTCCTGTGAGTTGTTCCCGCACAACCTACACCCTCAGACCACAAAACAATACAAAAAAATAAATCACTGCATGCTGCTCTTATTTTGTGCAAATTACAAATTGTGAATCCATTTTTTTCCCACCGCAGTTTTTCTTAAAAAAAAAAAAAAGGTTAAAATTTAGTCATATTTTGTTCATTTTGAATCTCATTTTGCTGTTAAAATGTTTATTTTATCTTACATCTTATTAGCTGGTGTACTCCATTGAGCTTTTTTCCTTTATTAACATTGCTAGCTAGTCTTGGTAATAATGCTAATTGGTGCTTTGTGTTGCTGCTCACTCATCTCTCATTCTTTTGCTGGGGTCCATTTTCGCTTCGAGTCAAACACTCAAGCACTAGCACTGTTAGCCACCAGTCATCAAGCAGCCATACAGCAACCCAACAGTAGTTGAATGGTTCTCACTTGCCACAGCATGTGCTCTCCCTGAGCCTGCTTAATTACCTGGACTCCACTGGTTCAATTCATATTCTCCTCATCTCTCCATCTCATATTCAGAATACAAAATAGTAGCTTATTGATCACCATACAAGTTCTCCAGTGTTAATCGTGCCAAAATTAAACCCTCTTTCCAGAGGTGTAAGTGTGTTGCATTCAGGTGATTTTCAAAAGTCTGTGTAGTTACTTAGGAGTTTATAGAACCACGGCTTTATGCATAATTAACATTCTCTTCATAAGAGTTTGGTGGGTGATGTGAATTTGCTGAAGTTGATTTTACAATTTGTTATTAAAACCTGAAAAATAGTAACTAGCAAGTTTATTATAAGAGGGTGAATTTAATTAAGCACACAGTATTTCCATGGAATACCCACACTATTCTTGCCAGTTGCCTTATTTCATGCTAGACTAGAATTAATGGTTCAGTAAAGAAATAAGAAATAAATTCACAAAAATAATTGATTTTGATTTTTTTTCATGTCCATATCACTACAAAGCTTAGACATTCAGTGTCTGGCAAAAAAAAAAAAAAAAGAATCACACATGCTAAGATTTTATTCAGTCACCTTTAGCTTTCAATACAACAAACAATGTGGTGGCCAGTTCATGTATGGAAACCTTAAATCATGCTCCCAGAACTACTTACTCACAATTTGAGTCCTGAAATATACCTATGACTTCAGGAAAAGAAAAATCCACTGATGGGAAGACCTGGTCATTTAGTACATTCAGGTCATCCGCTGACTTCATTTCATTGCTACATAACTTTTGTTTTGAGTCTAGACCTAACCAAATGAAGCAACCCCAGGCCATAACACTGTCTCCAGAGGCTTGCACACTGACCACTATGCATGATAGGTGCATTGCCTTATGCACTTCCCTTTTTATCCTGACACACCCATCAATATAGAATAGTGCCACTCTGGACTCATCAGACCACATGACCTTTTTTCATAGCTCCAAAGTCCAATCTTTATATTTCCTAAAAAATTGAAGCCTTTTATCTGTTCTTAGTCTCACCAACAAGTGGTTTTCTTATGACTACATACCGGTTTGGTCCAATGCTGAGTTCTCATCACATTCTTTCACTATTTCTGACCACTTTTCTTCCACAAATCCTTCCAGCGCTGTCGTTCTAGGTTTTAATAATGTGTTGAATGTGTTGAAGTTCCAGTGATTTTAAACTTCTTTAGTTGTTTTCTTTGCTTGATGCAGCCCAATAGTTTGATCTTTTTAAAATGGTGAATGCTTTTGGCCAGGCAATGTATGTGTTGATATATTCATGCAAAACTTGAAATGGAAAGATGTAGAGCCTTAGCAGTGTGTGCAAAGTAGTCAAAAAAATCAGCTAGAATTCATGACCTGAAAAAGTAGAGAAGATTGCTGTAGAGGTCTAGTAAAAAAAAAAAAAAAAAACAGAAACAAAATAAAACTCCATAGCTGGCAAATGTCAGTGCAGAAAAAAAGTAAATGTACGTTGTTGTTGAGTTATTGAATAGGAAAATTAAAATTGAAATAGATCTTAATTTGTGAAGTCCTGACAAAACACACATACACAGGCACACTCCTTACCTGTTCTAGGCCTAATGCATTGACTTAAGGTCATTGCCATTTCTCAGTCAAACTCAATACAGTCCATACAAAACATACTAAAATATTTAGAGAACTATTTAGCACCACAAGGGACTCTCTTTCTCTCTGAAACAAATCAAATCTAAAATCAATAAAATGTGTATGGCCAGGTAACAGTGTGGGAATAGTCACAGACCTCCCCTTCGTCTAGACCATGTCTGCCAAATGCAAAGAGCAGTGCTAATTTCCAGCTCGTCTCTGATTGGCTGAGGCTGCATTTCTGTGGCTTGTCATGGTTCGCACAGGTCAGTGACTGAGGCAGTGTAGCATGAAACTCTCTCTCTCTCTCTCTCTCTCTCTCTCTCTTTCTCTCTCTCTCCAGTGAGAGACACTTTTGGTCAGACAGTACAGAAAAAAAGAGAGATAAAAAATCTAATAATAAAAATAAAAGATATATAAAAGAATAGAAAGACCAAGTAAATTAGTTTAGGAAAGCAAAGACAGGAAGTGAAAGTGTAAAAAAAAAAAAATCACCTTTTAATGAAATTACTAGGAGAAAAATAAACGGATCATAGAAGGTTACATTGAATTTTGTTAAAATAAATGGGAACATACAGTATTGAGGAATGTGAGAAAAATGGAGAAATACAATGATTTGGAAAAACATTGGGAAATGATAACATGGAGAAAGCTAATGTCAAAGGCAATTGTAGGAAAAGGTAAAATATAGGAAGAAAGGATGACCATAAAATTAGTGGAAAATTTTGGGAAAAATGGTAATAGATATTCAAGGAGGGGACCAAAATTTGACAAAGAATGAAGAAAATTCAGAAGCAAAAGTTTGTTAAAAAGGATGAGAGTTAAAGGGAAAATAAGAGAAATTAAAAAGAAATTGGAAAGAAGATTGGAAAAAGATACCAAAAGATTAAGAAAAGCTATTACATACACAGTGAGATTCAAGTCTGTTTTATTTTTTATTATTATTATTTTGAAAAAATTAAAAAAATAAAATAAATAAATAAATAAATAATAATAATAAAATAATGCTAAAATTAGTGAAGAAATATACATATTTATTCTGTATAAGGTGAAAGGAGGGGAATGGGGCAAAGTAGTGGAGAAAAATGATCAAAGTAAGAAAAACTGGAGGAAATTAAAGAAAATGGGACAACATGTAACAAAAAAGTGATTAAATCAAATACATGATTTTTATACTGTGAATAAAATATTAAAATATAGATATTTTAAATATTACAGAAATCCTGAAAATTAGATCATATGGGGAAAATGATTGGGAAAAAGTGGAAGGGGGGAGAAATTGGTCAAAAGAATATGCAAAAGGCTGGGTAGAGAAAAAGCGAGATGAAGGGTGCTTTCTTTTTTAACAAGGCAATAGCTAGGGGGAAATGACAGGACAGAGAGATAGTCTTTGAAAAAAAGGGAGGGAATAGAAAAAGAAGAGAGAGAGAGGGAGGGAGAGAGAGAGGGGGGAGAGAGAGATCATTCTGTGATAAAAGGTGGAAAATTAGGCTGATTATACAGGAACTCAGAAGCGTCAGACAGACGGCCATGAGTCCTCAAAACTCAGGAGAAAGGAGGAAAGACAAGCGGTCACAATTATATAGAGGACACCTCCCGCTCCTGCCGGGGGTAATGTATTCGGTTAGTTTCTGTACATGCCACATGGGGAAATTCTAATTAAAGGTAGGAGGGAATTTTGACACATGTGAAGCAGCGATCAATATTTAGCACACCATAATCAGCCAATCCTGATGCCTTCTGACACAGTCATCGTGTGTGCATGCTACTGTTACTCTTCATTATACAGACGTGAGAGGGAGAGGGGGAGAGAGGCTTCTTCTAACCGCCTGACAGAGGTACATCATGAATCAAGTGTTTCTGATTTTTGGCTTTCATCTCCATTTATCCGTTCATCCCTCTGAAAGGTAGTGGAGAGGAGGAGGGGAGACCTCGGTGGAAGAAGGGCCAGCTAGGAGGGCAAAAAAAAAAAAAACAGGGACGGAGATGAGAGGAAAGAATGAATCATGAATTAAAGAATGAATCAAATAATGATTATAAATAGCATAACAAAATTGTTAAGATATTCAGACAACTTCATAGCATTTCTAACAGTAAGGAAATTCCTAAGTGAAGATCTAAAAATGAAACTTGGGTAGAATAGACCAGTCAGACTGCTTCATGTGAATCACTGACCAATGAACCTTGAACAAATCAAAAAGAAATATGTTACTTTTAACTACAATAAGCAAAGCAAATAAGCAAAGTAACAAAACAGTAACAACAAATAACCAAAGTAACTAAAGCATTAAAGCATTACATTCACCTCAGGAGTGGGGGAATGGAATTATGTCAATTTCCATGTGTTCATGGTACAACATACTCAATTGCATAGCCAGTGGTATAAATCTAACAAGCAAATGTGTCTGTATCTCAATGGCTCTCATGCAAATACTTGATGATGTGCATTGCCCAGCCAAAAAAGTTGTCATCTGTATTTAACTTAGAAAATAGGTAAAAGTCTTTCATTGGATAATTAGTGAAGTGATTAATATGGCTCAGCTGGCTACAAGTTATTTAACCTTAACTAATGCAGTGAGTAGCTTCTCACTCTTTAAACAACCATGCCTGAAGACATATCCTGTGGTCATGGCAAAGCTGTTACTCTGTTTTAGAAGGGTCAAATTGTCCTGCATCAAAAAACAAAAACAACTAAGCTGAAAGATAGAACTGGATTAAGAACTGAAAAAATGCATTAAAACCTATTATCTTCAAGGAAGAATTTGTGGTTTAAAAAAAAAACCTCGTAAAAGAAAGTGATGGCAGATCGCTTAGTGAAATCAAATTGTTAAAAAATAACAGTGGACCTCAAGGCTATGTTTAATAATGAAAATAAGAGCATTTCTATAAGCAGAATGCCAAAGGTACTCAAGGGACTGGGACTAAACAGTTGTGTAGCCTTAAGAAAACAACTTATCAGTGAGGGTAAAGGGGAAAAACGGCTTCAATTTGCTGGGATGCATAAAGAATGGGCTGTAGAGCATTGGAAAAGGTCATGTGGTCTGATGAGACCAGATTTACAGAGTGATCCACCCCATCATGCATAGTGCCTATCAAGCCTTTGGAGGCAGTGAAATGATCTGAGATTGGTTCAGTTGGTCAGGTCTGGACTCAGCAACATTATGTGCCCAAGAACTGAGGTCAGCTGACTACAGAAATATACTAAATGACCAGGTTTTTCCATCAAAACTACATGCCCATATTCCAAAATGATGATGCCAGGATTATTTGGGTTGAAACTGTGAAAGAGCAGATCAGGAAGCATGAGACATGGTTTTGACATGTGATTGGCCACCACAGAGTCCAGAATTTTACAGTGTTTGATTTCTTTGGCTGGGTAATGCATTTAAATGGTATAACTAATTTAAAAGGATAAGAGGTGATCCATTGTTTGCTGTTCTTGCTGTAAGCAACTGTGTTGATTTTCTAAGTAGAAATTCCAAGTTGAGATTGTTTTTTTTTTTTTTTCACCAGTTGGAGGTTGGAAAAATCCAAGTTAAACTGTTGAACTGTGAGGAAATCAACATAATGTAAAATGCATGACTCTGTATGAAACCAGGAACAGTAGAGCTATGAGGCCGTAACAGTACTGAATAAGTAATGTTTGAAAAGTTCAAAATTAACACTAAGTTTGCAAAGAAAAAGATACTGTAAATATTAGCAAAATGACTTGTAGTTTTGATCCAGTGCGTGCACTTGAACATTCAGCACCGTCAGGAAAATTGCCAAAAAGAATCCATACACGTTGAATTCAGGTATCCAGAGAAAGACACATACTCAGACACTGGTATTGAACATAGTGACATGTGAACATAAGGCCAAGTGGACAAAGAGAGCATACACCCCTAATGCTGACCACATATCAGAAAAAGGGAGTGTGTGTATGTAAGAGAGAGAGAAAGAGAAAGGTGTGCCGAGTGAGGGTAAGCATCATGTCCCATGTCTCCCTTCGTCAGCACCCGTCTCCGTGTTGGGTGTGTGTAGTCGACTCCTTCCAATTAAGACCCTTCCAACTGTGCTAGGCGTCGCAGGGCGAGCAAGAGCCGGTGACACTCAGCTGTACAGGCTCTGTCTCTGCCATGACATAACGAAGGAATTTTAAAACCTCTCCCTCTCTCTCTCTCTCTCTCTCTCACTCTCTCACACACGCACACACACATGGACATATAGGGCAGTGTGCTGCTCTGAGGCGGAGACTGATAAAGAGTGTGTGGTAAATGAGTGGCATTGAAGGCGGCATGGAGGTTTGCCTAATTACTCCTCCCAATCTATCTCCGTCTAGAGCTTCATGTGTGATTTATCCCAACACTGGGACCTTCTGGGATAATGCCGTTATTAAAGCACCGGCTGACTGCGACCCATGCCCCGGGTGGAGGGATGGGGGAAGGGGGTCATAAATTAAAGCATCTATTATAGTCAAAGCAGGAATTAATAGTTCTTGGTCCATCTAAACATGGAACCCTACCAGTAACATCTGAGCCTTGTCAACTTGAAGACTTGCATAAGCATACATAAAAAAAAAAATATAAAAAATATATAATAAAAAAATATAAAATATATAATAATTATATATATACAGTATATACTTTTAGACTTAAGTATGTATGACATATGTTGTAAGTCTAGCATAGGGGATCTCACATAACATATTACCTGACATCATCCACAGAAATTACAACAATAGATTAAAATAAAGCATGAGCAGTGTTTTTACTCCAAGAGCAAGTCTGACTTTTTTTTATTTTTTTTATTTCTAAAGTCTTTAACTCAGTAACTGAATTCCTGCCTGCCAAATTTAATTTCAGCCTCCCTTCACCGGGCCGCAATGTAATATGTGCATTTTGATTGAATTTCATTCTTAAAATACGTAAATATACATATTGTTTATTCGGTTACACAGAAAGAACAAATGGATACTTTTAACTACGGCTTATCAAGTGCATTGGAAAATAGAAGAATAGCTCCTTAATCTAATTTAAGGAAACCATAGCGGTTGTTAATTCTGCGCGATTAAATATCTCCGCCATCAACAATGGCGTTCTCCTGCCCTCGAAGCCGCCATTTGTTCTTTTGCAGGCAAAACAAACATTTTATATTTTGCAGAATTAAATTTCCAAAGGTCAAACTCTCTTAACAAATGGAGATAAATCAAAAATACTTTAGTTGTGTCTCTTCAAACAAAACATCTCCAGAAATTCTAGAGAGCGGTTACATATGACAAGGATACATTATCAGCAGGATGATAAGTAATTGTGGACTCAAAATCAGTCATGGTCAAAAATCTAAATGATCGTTGTCTGCAGGAAATGATTGAATCACCTGAATTAATTTATTTTAAGTACCAATAATTTCTAACTTGCAATACTGACTTTTAGCATTAATAACTTTAAACCTATTTAATTTGAATAACTTTTAACCTATTTAAATGTTTTTTTTTTTTTGCATTAAACTTTATTTCTGATGGGTTTGTATAAATAACCATAATTATGATAATTATATAAAAAAAAAAATCTGATAATTATACTTGTATGGATTATATTCATTAGGTAAAGGCCAAACATTTAGACTCTAGATGAAACAGGAAAGTTAATGAAGTCCCTCTACATATAAAATAATGAATGGATTTGATTGTATACTCACATCTACAGTGAGCGTGAACATGCTCACTACAGTAGGTGATATATTCTACTAGGAATCACTGGAAAATCTGATTAGAGCATCTAATTTTTAAATATAAAATGATATTTTGTCATAAAATAATAATAGAAATCAGACTCCAGTGTGTAAGTTTATGCTAAACAAAACAGATTTATTAAAACATCTCCAGAAATGTTTTACCTTTTCACAAGGCTGTAACCTTGTGAAAAAACTAATTATTCATAAAAAAAAGTAAAGTAAGCAAAAAATGCATTATTTATTGCGAAAAAAAATACATTAGTAAAAAAAAAAATGTAAAAAAAATTAAGTGTCCAGGGAAAGGAATTTGTTGGTTTATTAAATTGATATGACATGTTGTAGGTTTTCATGCACGCTTATACATCCATTTTATTTGTGAGTTTGTTTTTCACACATGATTTTGTGGGTTATATGTGATCATGTGTTCAACATGAACCAATACAGCTCATCCTGTGTAGGGTTGCCGGGGGCCTTGAGGCTGGAGTACTGTAAGTGCAAACGCATACACACATTACAGGTACTTTTGAAACACTTTTTACATTGTACATTGTCTTTGAACTGTGTTTGGTCCAGTGTCATTGGACTGTGTAGAGAGGGAACCGGAGTACCCAGAAAAAAACAAAAACATTTGCAAACTTCACACATATGGACTGGAGGAGAGAGGCAACAGTGCTAACCACTAAGTTTAGTGCCATACACTAAACACATATCATGCCAAAAGAGGCTTAAACAATGTGCTTATAATAAACTTCCCAGGTGATGATGAAATAAATAAATAAATAAATAAAGTAAAAAATGGAAGAAAATGATTTCATGCAACTAAAATGCATAAAAAAATAACCCTGTGATTTATCTAAATCTGTAAATATGGTATGATGTCCAATTTGCACATTCATAGAATTTAATTTTTCCTGGTGACAATAAAATGAGAAAACATTTTGGTGGTGAAATGTTTTATAACTCATTGCAGCCTGTCTATGATGTATAATTGCTTTAAACTGACAGAGAAGATGGTGTAAGATGGCATTTACACACAATAAGATAACGACAGAGACAAACTCTATGGTTCACGTCTTATATAGAGGGACAGATCCACAACAAGACAACAACACAGCTGAGAGGTCAAATGTCCTTCACATTGTGATAGATGAAAGACAATTCTGAGTCAGTTCATCCTGAGGACAGAAAGACATTCACATACAGAGAGACAGAGAGACAGATGATATTGTGCCCCTCTTCACTCAAACTCCAACACACACACATACACACGCACACACACACACACACACACCACATCACGCACACATCAGTGGTGCGATGGTGTTAAAAGGTGGCGATCTGAAGGGTCATCCCCTTTTTCCAATATGAGCAGAAAGAACTAAAGGCCTTCAGACAGTCGCTCCATCACCATTACGGAGAACGAGGGAACACACTCACAGAACATTAGAGGAGTGACAGGAGCGATAGATCTCTGACGGAGGAGAGGAATTTCTCCACCCTGTGAAGTGGAGAAAGAAGGGGATGAGAAGCAAGAGAGAGATGGAGAGATATAGAGTGATAGCACTGAGTGAGTGTGTGTGTGTGTGTGTGTGTGTGCCCATGATTTTATATCTTTCTGGGGACAAATGAATAGAAATATCTAGATAATATAGGTTTCATTTATAAGGCTTATGGTTAGGGTTTGATTCTGGTGGACCTTAATATAAACTCACTACATTTCTAAGTTTGTCACTAATAGGTCCCCACAAGGATAGAAAAACAAATAGGTGTATATGCAAGTGACGTGATACTATATAATAAGAGTGACACACTTGGCACACCAAGCCAATATTACAATCCAGACACACACACACACACACACACACACACACACACATTCCGTCTGTAGCACATTTGAATGTCCTCCTCTGACATAAGAGATGAGGACAGCGTATTTTTTTATACGCTGAATGTTTAACATCTGCCAGTGCACTGAGGCTGTGCTGTCTGACTTCTCGATTGAGACCTGTCTATCCTCCAGCTGTCTGTCATACAAAGATGATGTCTCACAGGGGGTGTAAAAGACCACCATAGGCAGGCCTGGGAGCTAAAGACATGCCTGCCTTTTGACATCTTATTGATTTCACCTCTCCAAAAAAGACAGACCACGGAGTGACAAAGAAACATACATGCACACACACACACACACACACACACACACACACACACACACACACACACACACACACACACACACACACACACACACACACAGAGGAAGATAATAGACAGAGACAGAAGAAAGAGAAGGATGGCCTTTAAAAAATAAACGAGAATAGCACTTAATGTATCCTGACGGAAGCCTTATAATTTGCAATAATGGCACTGCAATAGTCAAGCTCTTCGCTGAAGAAATTACAGAGCCCTGTCTCCTTCTAGCTGGCAGAAACAGGTCCATTGTGGACAGAAGTCTTGTTTACTTGGTAAAACGGCATCAATTAGGAGCGACTGCCGGAATTAGCATATGCTCTTAATGCATTGGCCTTCCTGAGGCACCACACGAAGAGCTTTCATTGGCGGGAAAGAAGGGACATGTTGAGAGAAAAACGGGAAAAGGTCAGGTGTCTGGTGACTGGAGTTTTTTATTTTCCACCAAACAGGCATGCATTCTCTCACTGTCATGTCCCTCTCAAAGCCACATAACAAAATCTCGCAGCTAAGTGGTTGGAAATGATCAGAGTCGAGAGCATTGACAGGAGGTTTCTCTTTCCAATTCCACTATGTTCAAAAGAAAACAAAAATGATCTCTGAATTAATAATGTGGTTTTATTATTTATCTCTCTCTCTCTCTCTCTCTCTCTCTATATATATATATATATATATATATATATATATATAAATTCTTGTATATTCTATGCATACTGTATTTTAGTAGTGTAACAAGAGCTCTATAATATTACCAATGCTTCAATACTTTAGAAAAAGTATTTGTAGTTTGGTGAAGTAGTTTTTAGTTTTTTTTTTTTTTTTTTAAGGAGATATATATTTTTTTATATTTGTTTATTTAACAGTGTCAGCCCTTTGTAATAGTTAGAAATAAAGCAAAAGGTTTACTGACATGGAAGGACAGCCTTCTGTATGAGGGGTTCACAATTTTGTGTCTTGTAAATTTTAAACAAAAGAGAAAATATGCTATCTATCTATCTATCTATCTATCTATCTATCTATCTATCTATCTATCTATCTATCTATCTATCGAAGTAGAACATGTGGTTATTTAGCTAATAGGTACTTGTAATCATTGGCAATTTGGATTGGAATAAGAGCAACAAAACACAAACAGAATATAATTTTAATATTTTTTTTATTTTTATATATTTTTATATATTTATTATAATTTTAACCTAAAACAATAAATGTTTGGGGCAGTCAAATTACCTTTGCTTTGTGACCAGTCCCATCACTTTATCCTAAGGTTGATTATTTTCCTGTGCCAGTAAGCCCTATAATGTGTTATTGCTTATAATCAATTTGCCCATAATAATGTGCAGCTATCACAGATCTTAGCTTTGTTATTTGCTTCACCAATATGAACTAAAAATAATAATATGTATTTTTATATGACTTTGTAAGGGGATGTGGAGTATCAGTAGATGCTTAACATTAGCGAGCTTGCTTTTGCAACATTGTTAAGAAAAGGAAAAAAGTGCTTCCTGGTTAAAAAAAATAAATAAAAAATGTAATTAGAAATAGAAAAGCTAACCCTATGATCGACCCAGCTTCTAAGATTTATTACAAAGGAAAATGAAGTACTTTTTCATCTACTTATGTCAGTTCTCATGTAAACAGCTCCTGTGCAGCTTAAAATTTCCACTGGGTATTTGTACAAAGTCTAATCAACAAGAGTAATGTCATTTGATTTTATTCAAATTCATACAAATAAATTTGTAGAAAAACTGCTCTTTCATCCTAACTTTGGTATTTAAACTTGAAACATGTCAGAAAACCTGAGCTGTGTGGATTGCTAGCTTGCTACAAATATCCAAATGTAGGTAAACCATTATATATACATATAAACACCTAGGAAATACACCAGTGATAACAAACAGCCATGATCAAATTTAAACAGGTACCCCTGTCTGGTGAGGCTGTCTGATTACAGAACTAACAGGAAACCACAGAGTACACTTTCTCAGAACAAAGAACTACACCAATGAGAAGTTAACAGCCAAATTAGTGTTGTGGTCAATAAATCCAGTGCTGGAGAGGGCTAATCAATTGCGGCGGTTAGCCAATTCATTTTAATTATGCATCACTTACCACCCACTAGCTAATTTCCCTTCTAAAATGCTATTTCATCGTTAGAGGTGGTGGTGGGGGGGGCATGCGAGGAGGGGAGAAAAGAAGAAGGGCCTGTCTGTTTTTTTCTCTCCCCTCCTCTCAACCCTCCGTATCCTTTCGCCTTTTCGCAGGCACTCAAATTGACTGGTCTTGCACAGTTGCAGCCGGAGCAGGGAAAAAGAATCGTTGGTGTCAAACCGCAGTTTACAAATATGACATCTCCTCTGTCGCAGCGGCAGATATGAAATATTGATTTATGTGCGGTAAAAGGTCTTATAAAAATGATCACATACACAAGAGGGATTAATGCGCGGGAGATCAATAGAAATTTCATTCTTGACGCTAGACTATGTCACCTATGGTGAAATGCTAAAATAGAGAAATCAATATTATCTGTGAAATGTCAAATTTATTATAATTATGAGGATGAGAGCTGGCCAAGTGGGGTCCCAGGAGGAGCGGTGAGCATCCCTCATGGCCCCAACCGCACCACCTGCCAATTTGAGCACAATATCAGAGCAGAGGGCCTCCAGCTGCACGGCTGGGCCGAAATCCTGAAGGAGTATTTAACTCGGAGTTGCTGAATTCTTCTAGTGGAGAACCATTTCAGCACGGTTTGGAGATTTCTTACACAGACGTACCCCATTTAATTGACTACCACTTTTAAGTGTTATAAAGTACTACACACACAGCTTTAATTCTTCCTGTAGCAAACTGACTCTGCCTCTCTCATTTACAGAGATCAGGACTTTGTGTCTCTCATGCTGGATGTCTAACATCTGCCAGTGCAGTGAGACTGCTCTGTCTATCTATCCTGCAGCTGTCTGTCATGATGTCTCACAGGGGATGTTAAAGACCACCACAGGCAGGCCTGGGAGCTAAAGACATGCCCGGCTTTTGACGTCTTATTGATTTCGCTGCTCCAAAAAGGACATGTGCCATAGCTTCCACAATGAAGGATTTAAGCTAATCTGTTTAATAAACTCTGCAAATGTTTCTGCGCAGGTCCAGGGCTCAGGCAGACACATGTTTGAAGGATGTTAGTTTTACTACTTGCTCATGACCATAGAGTTTACTGAGACAGAATAGGATGAAGAATAACCTAGCTGCAGACTAAATAAGGGCAAGAGGCTATCATTCCTGAGTTATTTTACTCTATAGGGTACAGTCTACCAGATTCATGTAATTATGTAATCATGTAAAAGGCTTTAATTCTTGACAACATGCAATCATCTGACATGCACTCTAGGAGCTTGTAAAAAAGCAACAATTGTGCTTGTGATGATATTATAACCCAGGGTTCACAGGATTCAGCAAATGATGTCCATTTAATTTGGGACTAAATCTGGCACAGAGTGTACTTAAAGCACATATGAGTGTGAAGGCTGGGTGTCCACATACCTTTGGACATGAAGTGCATATATCTATGGACAACACACCAATTGATTTGTAAGATTTTTTTTTTTAGAAGGTACCACACACTTTATCTGAATACTTCTAGACCACTATTACACACCATGAACTTTGTCTGAATTGTTTTGAAATGCACCATGCACTTTCTAATGTTTTTATAAAATGCATCATGCACTTTGTCCATTTTATTCTTACAATATTTTATACTGCATGTTAAATGCAACGTGTCGTCATATTTCTAGCACACTAGAGCATGCACTTTATCTGATTTCTTCCAGAACACAGCATGCACCTTTTTTAAAAAATGTTTTAAAAACTAACAAGCTGCTTCGTCACTTTGCAAACCTTTCTGTTATAACTGTAAATTTTGCTGCACTGTGACAAGAACATAATCTGGAACATTTTACTCTTGCTCTCTCCATTAGTTTGCTAAACATGAAAACACAGGAGCCAATAAATAGACCTTCTTTCCACTCTTTGCAGCTCACTAATCAACACATCACACTTTTTTTTTAATGAGTTTTCTTGGAAAAACCAGTGGCCGAGCATGATTTTCAGCCTAATAAAACACGCTCATGCACTGAGCTCAGGTGCATGATTCCTTTAACTACAGTGCAGCTTTTAACATTTTATCCACTACACCTGAACATCGCCAGTAAAGTCAGTACAATATCCATCTACTCCACACATGCAGTACAAATGCGCACAACAGATATATATTGTAAAAACCATGAAAAACCGTGTGTAGTGACAACCTGGGATTTTTTTTTTTCAGGGTGACAACAGACGTAACACAAGTCACAAGAAGCCTCTCAAGCTTGCTCAGGTACACGCTGAGCCGCAACTCTTATCTCAGTTGGAGGCATATAAATACTGCAACCAATTCATCCAGTTTGATGCCAGAGAAATTAAGAGAGAGAGAGAGAGAGAGAGAGAGAGAGATGGGGTTTGGGAAGAAAAAGGACATTATTTTGTAGCTGCAATTCAAAGCGCAATAAATCGAATTCAGGAGATCAGAACCGGCGAGATAGACGGTGGTTTACGCGGCTATTCCAGAAGGCTTATAGAGTACCACAGATGAAAGAGCTGGAGAGGGAAAGCGATAGAGAGAGGATGAGTGGATGGCAGTGATGGCCAATCGGACGGTTGAGGAGAGCTGGATGTGTGATAAGCCTGCAGACGGCAGGAGCAACGCTGCTTCTATGGAGGGTGCTAGAACTTATCAGGCTCTGTTTATCCCCAGCAGGGCTGATTACCTACAGTAGCACTTCTCCGGCTCAAAAACACTTAAACACAGTCACCACATATGGTTTCACATGAGAAAGTTAACTGCGATTCCTGTCTCAGAGCTCTGTGGATTCATTAATATTAGTAGTTTCATTGTGGCCATATTCAGTAATAAACCTTTTGAGAATGTGGTAAATGGAGTGTCATATGCAAAAGCATTCAACTTGCTAGAACACCAAGGTTGGGGCTCCTGGAGAGACCCAAGTTGAGGTCTCATGTCAGGATCATGTCCCATGTGTACACTTTTAACAAACTTTTTTTTATTTTTTATGTATTTTGTTTGAAACATCAACAAATATGCTATTGGTGGATTTATTTGATCTTGTAAGCTGCTTTATACGACAATGAAAATTGTTAAAAGTGCTATTTATTTAATTGAATTGATCTGAATTGAATTGAATTCCAATGTCAGTCAAATAGCTTTTTTTTTTTTACAGTATGCAGATCTTGGTCATGAATACTAATAAAGTATAACTGACTTGCTAGTTAGAGACAGAGATCTGGCTCACAAGAATTTATTCCCCTCATATTCATTACAAATGTATCTCATATCCTCAACTTCTATTATTTATTATTTAAATTCTATTACATGGTGTATATTTCCTTTCCTCTTTTTTGACTATCCTTTTTTTTTTCTTTAAAAGTTACCATGCTCATCTACTGTATGTGTCATGATGCTTTCAAGCCTTTTTAAAAAAAAACTATTTGCACAAATAATTTACATAATTAATAGAGTTAGATCTCCATCTTTTGGTCTCTAATTGTGAATCTGCAAATATATGCAGCCAAATTTACTTTAACCAACATTTCATATAATAATGCAAGGACACATACAGTATGTTAATCCTTATTCGCTGGACATGTTGTCATCACTTCCAGTTAAAATACAGGTCCTAATCCCAATAAAGTGTTACACATCTACATATGGATCACAATTCTCGTCACACTACCATCTCTCCTTGTAATCCGTGGGACTGTGGGGAGATGCTGTTGGGGAGCGGGAGTTAGGGAGTGTGTTTGCACTTGTATTGATTTGAATAGGGGCTCACATTTCCCACTGCATAACAATATTTCACATATGTATTCTGTCACTGTCAGGCTGAGAACAGACAGATGCAATGAGAATACAAAAAATTAAATGAAATAAAATCATAAAATAAAATATTGTAATAAATAGTATAAAAGAATGAAATCAAGCCAAGTCAACCTAGTTTCGTATTCAAACTTTGTTTGGGTCATTTCCTTCAATCACACTCCTTCAAAAGTCTAGTAATTACCTTGAAAAGTCTGAAAGAAAAGTGAAATTAAAGAAATGTTTCCAAAACCATTAAATGTCAGTCCCTCAGTAGGAGGCCCACATTTTTCTCTGCGCTTGTGTCTGAGTACCTCCCTGTGTCTTTTTTTTTTTCCTCCGCACTGCCACTTTGTTTTACCTTCAGTCTCTTGAGTCACCCAGTTCAGTCCACCTGACCAGACTCACCCTCATCCTCATCCAGGTCTCCTCAGATTTGGGTCATTGCCCTAGCCATTCTGGCCACATCCCTCTCCTTTAAAGTTGGGTGTAGGCCCTGGAGTGCTCCTCTGACAAGAAGTAGATCCTCTGATGAAGACTGCTTGGAGAAATGCACTCCTGGTGCGCTTGCCTGAGCATTTCAGAGCTGGGGTCAAGCCTGGGGTCGTCCCAATCCCATAGTGTTTCTCCCTCAGTCCCAAACTTCAAAGGCTGCTATTCCACAGAGTAATCTACCTGAGAACAGCTCTCGCTCTCCTGAGGTCAGGCTGCTGGCATTCTGCAAGGCGAGATCCTCCCAGGTCCTGCCACACACAGATTTCCGAGGCGTGATGGTTACAAATGACCTGACTACATTCCCAAAGTATTTATGATGCAATTAACTGCAGTTGTCAGCAACAAGACAATAATTTCCACCGTATTTTTCCCCCTTACTGATTAAAGAGCATTCGATCCCTCATATAAACATTGCAAATGTAATATATGAGCTACTGTCCGCTTTTAAAATCTGTGCATAAACCATTACAACGTATCAGTCACTCTCCCCAAGGGAGGCAAAATATATTTCACAGGATTAAAAGAGGCTTGCTGAAGCACTGAAGCTCTTATCCAGGAAACACACACACACACAAAACCAATGTGAAGACGAGACACTGGGCCATATGTTATTTGCAATGATCCAAAGCATCTCGTCTTGTCCTTTTCACACACTTGCAATGAATTATGTATCCAGCATGATTTATAGGTCTCAGTATTCTCTCTCTCTCTCTCTCTCTCTCTCTCTCTCTCTCTCTCTCTCTCACACACACACACACACACGCACACACACACACACATTCTGCTGGGAGTTAAGAGGGAATACCAAAATTGTTCAATTTACAAAAGTAATTAAAACCATCCGTGATCAATATTTATTCAGAGTGGACAGTGTTGGGGGATTTTGCTGGCTGTCTGAAGGGCCACGCGACCACATGAAGATCTTTCAGAGATACAGTACTTAATGCTTCTGTCATGATAAAACAAAAAGTATTCTCAGCATCTTCTTAATTTTTTTTAGGCAATTAAATAAAGGTTTGTTATTGATATTAATTCATTAATGTATAGATCTAAAACAAACAGATTTTTAGAAATATAAAATTTCACTACTTCTGAATTTGTTTTAAACCGAAAAAATCTTATATACTGAATAAAATATTTGCCGGTTGACATACACATTCTGTAATTTTAAAAAATACAGTACCAAGTGTTTTTTTTTGTTTAGTTTCATTGTTTTATTAGTATATAAAATTCTTATAAAATTTACTTAAATTAAAAATGCTGCTGAAATGAGGCACAGACATTTACATTTAGGCATTTGGCAGACTCTCTTATCCAGAGCGACTTACATTTTTATCTCATTACACATCTGAGCAGTTGAGGGTTAAGGGCCTTGCTCAAGGGCCCAACAGTGGCAACTTGGTGGTTGTGGGGTTTGAACCTGGGATCTTCCGAACCGTAGTCCAATGCCTTAACCACTGAGCTACCCCTGGCCCGTTTATTTATGTAAACATTGGCTATTCACAGTTCGTACATTCATTTGTTGATTGTCCCCATTCTTCTATTTTTTTTCTTTGTTTAGCTGTGCTTTCTGCCATATTTTGTTCACACACCATCTCAATTATCCCCTAAAACTCTCCTTTAATCCCGGTTGGGATCAGTTACATCATTGGAAAATAACTCCAAACACACTTTGGTTTCATGATAATTAGGCCAGAACAGTTTAGCACCCAGAAGAATTTTGTTGTCCTCTCATGAAAAAGTTTCCGTTTTGGGGAGGAGGTTTGCAGACAACACTGTCTCTTGGGCTAGTTTGAGACATTTCCTCTCTAAGGTGGGATTTACTAATGACATCTCATTTCAAAGAAATTCCCCATCCATTTGGGTCTAATAAAGCTTTTATCAAGAGTGTTTCAGCTCCTGTCTCAGTTTTTGAAATAGCATATTCTGGGAAATTTACACTAAAAATAAAAAAAATTAAATTAATTCTAAAGTGAATGTCTGTGGTAATTAGGCCATAACATCAAAAAGCGTCTGTTTTCTCTCTTGAAGGTTGGCTATGCTGTTTTCATAGGCATGCTGTTTTCACCCCTGCGCAGCTCTTCATAAGCTCCAAAAATTCTACCCATGTGTATAGACTGTGTTCTGATGACTTTTTGACTCAAACATGGCAGAGCCCAGCCCAGCCCAAGCAGAAGGATTTATTTTCTAGTTCCTGGTGCTTGTTTAAAGCAGTCAGCAATGAGAGATATTGAAGAAGAGCATTTTATTTATTTTCCACACTCTTTTCTTTATCTCTCTCTTTAACACACAAGACTCTCTCTCTCTCTCTCTCTCTCTCTCTCTCTTTCTCTCTCTCTCTCACACACACACGCACACAGAAAACTAATAACATGAGTTTGACCCCTTTGTCTGGGTGCAATCCCACTTGTCAGGATCTCTACGATCTCAACCAATCAGTGGTTTGTCTCAGTTATCAGGAATAAATGTGAAAAAAAGAAGAACATTTAAACAATATCACACTAGGAGTAGCTAATCCAAACCGTACAAAAATGTTATGACTGTTTTTTTTTGTCTTTTTTCCACATAGGAAAAAATAAACAAACGATGATCCTATTGCTGTTTTTAAACATAAAAATTAAGTCTAAATTAAAGTATTTGAATTTTAGAAAAAAAAGTTCCAATTTTTAAAATGCATTTATTACTATTTTTGCAAATTACATTTTGGAATCAATTATAGTCCTATATATAAAACCAATTGGTATATGAACGGTAAACACATTAAGACTTGATTCTATTAAATGATTTAACTCAGCTACACTTTTTTTTCTACTGTAATAATAATTTAACCATTCTCATTATCCTCGCTTTCTCCATAATTAGACAACAATTACTCTAAATACTTGAAACATTTTGGTAAAAAGCACTGCTTTACTGTTAAAAGACATCTGGAGACCTTTTCTGTGAGCCCGTGCTGTCCCGAGCTCCATCCCATCCTCCAAACCCATAAAGCAGCTGAGATTAATTGAAGAGGAATCATATGCACATGAAGAGGCCATATTAAGCATAGTTAATGAGTAGCACACCTTATTGGAAAAGATGTGATGCCCTTGGGGTTGAACATAAGACATTGGGCACCTATAAACCAAGAGTGGGAGAGGAATAAGAAATGTGAAAAAGCTGAAGAATTATTGTTATATTTTTCTCCCTCATACAAAATAGAGAAAAAAGAAGAGAAAATGGAATAGAATAGAATAAAAAGAATGAAATAGAATAGAATAGGGGCAGAGAATGATAAAGAGATAAGAGTCATAAAAGGAAATTTAAAATGGAAAATAAAAAAAAAGAAGAGAAGAGAAAAGGCAGACAGGAGAAACTAGAATAGATTAAAACAGAATAGAAAGAGCCATTATAGAGGGGGTGAGGGTAGGAGAGAAGCTGAATGTTATAAGGATCTAATAGAATAGAATAGAATAGAATAGAATAGAATAGAATAGAATGAAGAAAAGAAGAGGATAGGATGAAGAGTCCATTCTTAGTGGTATTAATAAGTTTGGGTTAGAGGCAGAGAGTAAATGTCACACGCGGCTCTCCCAATTCTTCAGGGCGATTTTTCTACAGTACAGGAAGCACACTAATCCTACTGACACACCTAGAGAAGGTCAAAGTTGGTCAGTGAGCCAAGAAATACTTTATCAAAGTTTTCTTCCTCGGCCTCCACCGCCCGTATAAATCGTGGAATTAGAGTATTGATTCGAGAAGCCACCATCCAGCAATCACTTCCCCAGCCTTGACAACATGATTTTATCCTAGTTTTCCTGTATGATTACGAGCTGTGTTTGAGTTATTCTCCAAGCATCAGAAGTGACAGACACAATTTACTCAATAAAAGAAGCCAGTCGAGGATGCAATCAGACAGAGAATCAGTTTCTGCACGTGGAAAAAAAGACTGCAAAAACGGCAAACCAAATTCAGTCATCATCATCAATACTACCATAAAACACTACAACTCTACTGTGTAATGACACATTTTCTTATATTATATGTGAAGAGCTGCTGGTCATTATTGTGCATCAGGTAAATCCTACATTTTAGAACTTTTTATTATAGTAATTTATAGCTTTAACATTACAACAAAGTTGTAATAAAATAAATAGATTTATTCCAAAATAAAGAAGTGTTAACTAATAATTTAATTAATGTTGTATAGTATCCATACATCTCAATTTACAGTACTTTTTCTGTTGCAGGTTGCACACCAGCAGTCTAGTCTACATGCACACCGACCCAAGGTGAGATTTAAATCCCCAGCCCTTGAAGTGTGAGGTGGCAGTTCCAACCACTATACCATTGTGCTGCCATAACATAACATATTGTAGCTAAGCTTAGTCGATTTACCAATAAGAGAAATAAATTGAACAAGGTAAATGGTGGTTATTACCAATTATACCTCAGCAGTGTTTAATGGTCTGTTTTATATTAATACACTCATTCAGGTACTTATTTGCCATAAACATGTAACTATGTAACAATGAATGTAAATCAGTTTTGTTTGTTTGTTTGTTTGTTTGTTTGTTTACAAATTTATTGGTTTCATGACATGCTGCATTTTTTTCTCTCAAAAACTAAGAAAAAAAAGTTAGGGGACAACAACCCCTAACGCGTTTTGTTTAATGGCACAAACAAACAAAAAGATATGCACATCATTATTTAATATACAGTATTTTAAATCATGGATATTTTTTGTTGTTTCATTTAAAATAAAACACTGTAAGATGCTCTTCCTTAAAATTATTACATTTTAAGGTGTTAACAGTGAACACGCTGTGCACCAGGCTGCATTACATTACCCTCTAGTTGTATTATTTTACTGTTATATACCTGCTAGAGGCTAAAGGTTTATTCTTTACTTACAGTGTACTTACGTCTTTAATAGAAGAAAACCCTATGAACTTCGTTCACAAATACTGATTTTGAAGTTTCTAAAATCAACATTTATGATTTGGCAGAAACCATTGTCCAGACTGACTTACATTTATCTCATTACATGAATAAACAAGTAAAAGCCTGAAAAGGGCACAAAAGAGTCAGCTTGATAGCGCAGGGGTTTTAAACCTGGGACCTGCTAACCAGTAGTCCAATACCTGAATCACTGAACTACTCCTGCCCATTATGCATACAGAATCATAACTACACATACAGCAAACCTAATATTTGGTTGAATATCCCTTAACGTTAAAGGTGAAAAGGTGACCCTGTCCGGAGGAAGCCATTCTGGAGCCAGGCCTGGACAGAGCACCTGGTCAGTGAGCACATGGGGAGGCCCCTGTCTAAGAGGTCTTCAACTCCTACCTCAGGCAGAGCTTTGAAAGCTGGGAGCATTGAATCAGGGTGGTCAATGGTCAAAGCTTTAATTTGAACCAACAGGGGCGAAAACCCTTGAACCGCATGGTGGACACCGGTGTTCAGAGAAGCTGTCCAAATGTAAAAGGAGGTGTTCAGGGATATGTTATCCCCGGGTCTCTGGAGGCAGTTGCAAGGTACTGACAGGCTCAAAGTATGGGAGCTGGAGTGGTAGCAGAGGCAAAGCAGTGGGTGTGGGAGGAGCTTAGAGAAGCCATAGAAAAGGACATTGGTGACCTCAGCTGAGGAGAGTGATGAGATGAGTGCTTGCTGGATCACTTTGCTAGTAAGTGAGAAATGGCGGGGATGAAAATTAGCACCTTGAAATCTGTGACCATGGTTCTCAGCAGGATTGTCTACAACAGGGAGGGCGCAAGTCATTACACAATCTAAATAATTATTTGAAGTATGTTTATTTGAAGTACTATATGTTTATATGAAATATGAATGTGTATGAATTAAAATGATAAGACTGATGAGCAAGCCAAAGACGACAACGACAGTGGCAAGGAAAAACTCTCTGAGATGGTAATAGGAAGAAACCTTAAGAGGAACCAGACTCAACAGGGAACCCATTCTCATTTGGGTGAAAATGGATAGCAAGGATTGATCTCCATCATATTGTGTGAGACTAGAAGATCATTATAACAGGAGATGTATTCAAGTTAAAAATCCAGGTCATTATTGGAGACTCGGGTAGACTGTAGGAAACTCCAGTCCTGAAGTATCGAGCGACTGAAGTCAGAAGTCCTCAGAGAACAGCTGTCTGCATCAGCTGAGGACAGGACCGTCTTTGTGAAAAAGTGGAACCATCCCCAGTTACCACATGCATCCCAGGCAGACCACAAGGGGCATCCATGCAACGAGATATCCAACCAGAAGCAGGACACCAGGATGAGTCAGACAGCTTCAGAGGTCAGAGGCGGTCTGGATCACTTGCAGCTCAGGAGCGACGTGTATAGCTCAACAGAAAGACATGTAGAGGGGAAAAGAGAGAGGAGAAAAGTGAGAAGAGGAGAGAGCAGAAGAGAAGGAGAGACGGCAGTTAGGTGTGGTCACAGTCAAACAATGTATAATGTGAATGTATATTTAGTGCAGAGTGCAAGCAGGGACTCCGGCAGGACTAACTACAGTATGACAGCATAAATGACATGAGGGCTCCCTGAGATGGTGAGCCACAAGTGATGGGACATTGGTGCGTGAGGTTGGCTGGAGAATTGGAGCAGTGGGTGTACTATTGCAGCCACTTTACCGTGCCATTGTAACGAAAATTGAGTTGAGGCAAAAGGCAAAACTCTCAATCTACCGGTTAATCTTCTTACCTACCCTCACCTATGGTCATGAGCATTGAGTCACTGAATATAAGCGGTCAAAATGAGTTTTCTCAGAAGGGAAGCTGGCATTTCTCTTAGTGATAGAATGAAAAGCTCAGTCATCTATAACAAACTCAAAGTAGAACTGCAACTGGGGTGGTTTGGGCATCTAGCAAGGATGTCACCAGGATGCCTCCCTAAAGAGATGTTCTTGGCACATCCATCTGAAAGGAGGCCATGGGGCAGACCAAGAACCAGGTGAAGAGATTATATCTGTACACTGGCCTGGAGATGCCCCGGGATCCCTTAGTCAAAGTTAGCTGAGGTGCCTGGGAAAAAAGAAGTTTAGGGTTCCCTGCTGGAACTGCTAACACCGTGACCTGGATGCCTTAGAAAGTTTCACCTTTAACAGATTCTTTTGGTAGCGGTCAACAAGCTTCTTTCTGAGTTCAATATTAATACTTGGCCATGCCATTTATAGTGTTCAATTGCATTTACTGGTTTCCTAGCACAGATAGGCTTTCAAGATTTTTGATAAAGTTGAAGCTTCCAAAGCTAAAAATTAACCTGATTTATCCATTCCACAACCAGCCTTGATGTGTGTTGAAGGTCATTGTTCTAATGGAACATACAGTTTTGTTGAATTTTCATTTGTCTAGCTGATAGTGTGAGATAATGCTGAGGTGGTCTTTCACTTGTTCCACTAGCAGCAAAACATGTCATGTCAACATATCAAAACATGATACTACCATCACCATGCTTAATGTAATATTTTTTATATATACAATAGTGTTCTTGGTTGTGAATGTTGCACTCTTTAAAAAATAACTTCCAACTCCAACTTTCCTCCAAAAGACTTTTTGTTTGTCCATGTGTTAAGTTAGAATACATACATTTTGGAGCATGTGCTTCCACCTTGGACAGCAACCTTTCAGTCAGTGGCAGTGTAAAATTGCTTGACTGTAGACAGTAACATTGGTGTTTCAGTAGCTTTATTATTAGTAGCTGAATTAGTAACCTAGGGAGGGAGTATGTATGTGTGTGTGTGTGTGTGTGTGTGTGTGTGTGTGTGTGTGTGTGTATATATTTATATTTATTTATATATTTATACCACCTTGGGTGTGTAAACTTTTTTTTTTACCCTGCATGTTTCATTTCGCTCTAATGGATTGGCACCCTGCATTGGCACCCCGGATTGGCACCCTGTCCAGAATGTACCCCACCTCGTGCCCCACCTCGTGCTCCAGGCCCCGCGACAGAATAAAGCGGTATAGACAATGTGTGAATGAGACAAAATCATTTTGTTAATATCAGAAACACCAAAATAAATTAAATATTGTGCTCTGCCCCAGAAAAAGTCCAGTGCAAAAAAATCACTGAAAGACCAATGTTGCAATTATGTTCTTGTTTAGGATAAATCTATGTAAACTTCTGCCTGCTGCTGTATACTTCTGACTGTACAAGTATAAATTTTAACCCTGCTCCAGCCATAACCTTAACCTTAATCACCATTAAGGAATGTCTGTTACATTAGCTGTGAATTTACCAATTTGTTGACATCATACAGCAAAGTGTCCCTACTAGAACAAAAACCATTTTAGGAAAACAACAACCTCTTCAGGAAGTTTTTGTTTGTTTGTCCCCCTGCGTATGATTGTGGGGATAGGAAGGGACAAAATTAAAGAGGATCTGTTTTCACTGACGTCCCACCACTTGGGTATTTCCTCCTTAGGTATTTCAATCTTTGGTGTAATTCTTAGGGAAAAAGAGGGGGGGGGGGGTACTCTAAGAAATCCCAGATTTTCATAATCTTTTCAGTAGGTTTTAGTTTCTAATGTAGGGCTGAAGTGAATGGATTTTTTTTTTTCCTGAGAGTGCAGCATAGTGGAAAGTTAAGTATACTCTTCCACATGGAACCAAGTATAATGCCATTCAATAGCTAGAACCTTTCTTGAAATAATCCAATGATTAAAATGTTTTTTTTTGTTTTGTTTTCAGATTAAGAGACTGTAATTTTAATACATTTAAAGGGGCCGTTCAAATAGATACTGTATGTCTATGTTGGCAGTTATGTGCACATACACATAAACACACATGCACAGCACACACACAGACACACACAAATGCACACCATCCCCCTTGCCCCGCTTAGAAAATCACTTTTTTTTTTTTTGCTGTATAGAAATACATATTCTCAGAGCCCCAGCAGCGTCTGGTCATGGGAAAAGCAATATTGCCTCCAAGCGCTGATTGATGTACTCCCTCCGTTTATAATCTCATTTGGAATGGCTTTCTCTCTTCCTACTGTATGTCTGTCACTTCGATGCTTGTATTTCATTACACTAGATTGATACTCTCCAGTAAACAAAATCACTGCGCACAAAAAAAAAATGCCTTAAGTCTTTCTAATAGGACAAATTAATGCTGGTTTATGGTTATGTCTATTAACGTAGCACAGTTTCATAAATATCTAACAAATACTGTCAGCTCAGTCTGTCAGGCTGGTGTACAGCTATGATCATGTGATGCGTCAATAATAAATAATGTGTTGGTGGTCATTGTTGTATTTCCTTGTCTCTCTCACTAAATTGTTTTTATTCCCCAGTCTTAGTGAGGAGCATGACCCATCTACATTCTTGCTCTTTTCAACCAAATTTTAGAAAAACAGCAGAGAAACTGGCACAAGGGTTCAGTAAAGTGACACATGGCAGAAACAAAGAGTTAATGTTGAGAATGGTGTGTTGAAAGAGCAACAGTTTAAGTAAGTTGAGTCTTGCATTTCGTAATTTAAGGCTTACAGAGAGAGAGAGTAAGACAGAGCTATGGGAATGTTGGATGTGTATTCTATCTCTGTTATTCCTTGTCATTGGATACTCAGGTGCACACATTTTGGGGACAAATACAAGCATCAGGTGGAAGTAACATTTCAAACAGCGAATATTTACTTGTATTTTATGGTTAAAATGTCAATCTCAGCTGGAAGACTGGAAGAGTGCTCAAAAACATCTTCTACCACATACTGTCATGTCGCACCTATTTTTATGGGAAACAGAAGATGCCTTTAGTTCAACAGTGTCAAACTCATTTTAGGTAACATTACTATATTGTCACATTACAGTTAGTTCTGTGTTGTTGTTGTTGTTGTTGTTGTTATTATTATTATTATTATTATTATTATTATTATTTTCATTATTATTATTATTATTATTATTATTATTATTTGTTATTTCTTTGCTTGTAAAAAGTGAAAAAGTGATTATGGCCTAAAAAATGTCCATGTCAGTGCAATAAATTAAGTATATTTTTATTTAACATGTTTAAAATACATATTTTTTAGGTATATTTTTGTGTTTACCTAATTTATGTTTTGTTTATCTATGGGTAACTTGTCACCAGTGAATCTGCCTGTGGAAATTGTACACACAATCATTTGTTAACACCTCTTATACATTGACCTCACTCCAGACCATTTCTACAGTACATGCTTTGGCCATTAAAGGAGTTCCTGGGAGGCCAGCATTTCAGATGTAGTGGGCTGAATGAAAACGTTTATTTATCCAGTCAGATCTGATCCATGACCATGACATTTGAAACTGTGTTGTCTAATGAATTAGAGAGAAGATAGTATTAAACAATGCATTTATTATCAGTGATAATTTTTCATTTTAATGCATTTGTTTTAATGCATTTGCGTTTGTTCATGGATTTATTTGTCCACCATGTTGAGTTCATTCAAAACTGTTAAGATTTTTACAATTCCCAAGTATTTAAAATTTTTTTATAAACATTATGGACAACTGTTTTTTTCAGTAAACTTAATGTGTAAATATTTGTATGAACACTAAAAGAGTCAACACCATAAGACATAAACTAAAAATGTTTCACAATGTGTCCCTGAATGAAGGGAGGCTCAAAATCAAAAGTACCAGTCAGTATCTGGTGTGGCCACCAGCTGCTTGAAGTACTGCAGTGCATCTCCTCCTCATGGACTGCCTATTGCGGACAGTCTGAGCACTGATGGAGGGATTGTGTGTTCCTGGTGTGACTCGGGCAGTTGTTGTGGCCATCCTGTACCTGTCACGCAGGTGTGATATTCGGATGTACCGATTCGGTGCAGGTGTTGTTACACGTGGTCTTCCACTGCGAGGATGATCAGCTGTCCTTCCTGTCTCCCTGTAGCGCCGTCTTAGGCAGGGACCCTGGGCATCTTTCTTTGGGTGTTTTTCACAGTCGGTAGACAAGTCTGTTCAGTGTCCTGCGTTTTTAGAACTGTGACCTTAAATGCCTACTTTCTGTAAGCTGTTAAGGTCTTAACGACCATTCCACAGGTGCATGTTAATTAATTGATTATGGTTAATTGAACATGCATATATATATATATATATATATATATATATATATATATATATATATGTATATATATATATATATATATATATATATATATATTAGTAGCGTTCTTTTCATTATGTGAACTCCTGTGTGATTGTACCATTTCTTGCTCTCTTTTAGTGTTCTTCCCAGCACTTTCCTTTAATACCCTCTGTTTATAGAGAGTCTTTATTCAGCACATCTAATATAGAAACCATGTGACAACCTTTCCAAGACAATTCCTCTTGCAGGTGGACTGAGCTGAAAGAGGAAAGCACAGTGTGTTCTGCTGAGTATCAGCTTTATGATGAGCGAGAGGATAAAAAAACATGTTCAGTCACATGACACTGGTAATTTTTTATATCCTGAAGGATAATGATGAGATTACCGCCAGTTGTGGTATGGTTGGAAAAAAATATAGAAAAAGCACTGACAATATTTTTATTTTAACCTATAAATCATTTATTTCTTAATTATTTTATTTTATGGAGGATCCAGTGCATGTTAAAAGAACGCAAGACTCTAGGAATACACTCAGGATTGGAAACCTGTCATATATACTGTATATATGGTTCATTCCACATACTACATTTACACTGTCCTGAAACCAGCAATTAAGATTAAATTACTCCACATTTGTATAATGGCACATAACTAAAATAATTACTTTTTTATAGCGATGATGTATGATGGCCAGAAAAGCATATTTGAGCACATATTATTTTAAGAAAGAAATTAATTGGAAATAAAACAATACATGATGTTTCAAAATAATTTGACCAATACTTTTTAATTTTGTAACTGATAACATTTTGAAGATGTTAACCTGGATGTTTTTATTTATTTTTAGATTATTTACATGCTCGTGTCTATAATAAAGATTTGAAAATAATTAATAATTTGGACACTTCAACTAACTACATGTCTCATGCAAAATGTTCACTCAAATAAAAATGGTTCTACTGTGCTTTTATTTTAAATGTCAAATTTGTACACTTCTTTTTTTGTACACTTCTTTTAAAATAAATTAAAAAAATTCTGTTCTTTTTTTTTTCATTTTAATATAATATATAATGCGGAGTCACTAACTCATTGTGAGGCTTGGAGGCCTGGAGCCTATCCCGGAAGACTAAGGGGACAAGGCGGGGTACACACTGCACCCTGCCAATCTATCGCATTAGTGCTGAGTCATCGATTCTTTTTTATTATAAGTAAACTGTTTTGGTTAATTTGTTAAAGTGTGGCTGAAATGATAAAATGTAAAGAAAAGCCTACACATACATACATACATACATACATACATACATACAGTTATGTGTACAGTAAAACTTAGCACCTCCTCCGTTGATTCTCTGTGTTTTTGTATAAAAACATAATAAAAGTCATTTGATTCATCTGATCATAGCGGTTCTAAATATTGAGCAAATACATCCTTAGACAAAAAACAACAAAAATACATTTTTTCACCATGCTATTATTCATTTTACCAAAAAAAAAGAATCTTAACAATACTAAGTCCCATACTCCCCAGTCTCTCACATTGTTGTGGAGAAATCTTGGCTCACTCTACTTTACAACATTACTTCAGTTTATTGAGTTTTTTTAGCTTGTTTTTTTTTTTAGATGCAGTTTTGTGAAAATCAGAAGTAATTCCATGTTCTTTTTAGACATAAGAGATTTCTCCTGGCAACCAATATAAACTAACTATACTTGTTCAGTCTTTTTCCAATTGTGCTGTTATGGACTTTAACATTTAACATGTTCAGCAAGCTCTGTAGCAGAGCTGCATCTAAGAAGTAGCTATTGTTCTTTTTATATATTTCTATAATCAAGCACGGTCTGATAGTGGGGTTAAGGCATTGGACTATGGTTTGGAAGGTCCCAGGTTCAAACCCGACTACCACCAAGTTACCACTGTTGGGCCCTTGAGTAAGGCCCTTAACTCTAAACTGCTCAGATGTATAACGGGATAATCTGTAAGTCGCTTTGGATAAGGGTGTCTGTCTGAATGTAAATGTGCTGTGACGTAGCAGCACCTGACTGAAACTAGCCTTTTTAAATCCTGTGGAAGCTGTAAATGGGTACTTAATATTGTCAACAGTTTTTTTTTTCTTTTAGGTTTCATTTTTGTTAAATAAATAAAGTTATAAAAAGTTAGATGTTGTTCATCTGAGGTTGTATTTGCCTAATACTGAGACCTGCTATGATCAACATTTTTATTATGTTTCTACAAAAAACCACACAGAATTAAAAAATGGGTAGTGTCTTTTACATAATGTATAATTGTACTTACATACATAATATACAAATTAGCAAACAAACATATAACAATATCCTGAACAGTAGGTTTATTAAGCCTACGTACACTTTTATAGATGTAATAAACTAAATACAGAAAAAAAAAACAATTAAAGCCATGGCAGCCTTCTTATGTCACATATAGAAAATCAAACCCTTATCGACATGTTTGACTCATTAATGTGCGCCAGCATTTAGAACTATTATAAACATCCTGTCTCCACGTTTCACTACATATACCAACTGCCACCCAGCTAATCAATACGCTATTCAACAGCCTGAAAATGTCGCTTAGAAAATCTATACAAGCTCCAGTAATGATTGAAAATAAATTGTTGATTGTGCCATGCTGAGTGTTGTGGTAATTTCTCCTTTGTTTCAACCAACAGGAACAACACAGGTTTGTGATGTCCGGGTCAGTATGGAAAGAAAGACTCAAATACCAACCAGCTGCTTGATTGATGTTGGACAACTCACTGTCATTTTCCTTAATGTGAAAATGTGGATGTTAAATTGTATGTTCAATGCAATAAAAGTGGGGAAAATGCCAATATTATGCCTTTAAACAGCTCATGCAGCAGGTTAGCGTTAAATTATCAGAATGGTGCTGTCAAAGTCCAAGATAAGTATCGTTTGAAAATATATGCAACTCCTCACATGAAATCAGATAATAGGTCATCTTTTGGGTGATTTGAGTTATGCATATTTTCAGATTTTTAGTTTATCACTGTAGCATGTTTGTTTATGAGGAGCTTCTTAAAAAACTCCATTAACATACTATTTTTATTTAAACGAGGATTCTGTGATGTAAGAAAGCCCTCAGCCTCAGTTTGACACCTGGATTTGTCAAATAATTTGATTAATAGCACAGATTTATAGTTTTAAAAAATGCATGTATTTTAATCCTAACTGCAGTAACCAGCTTGTATAGTGTTCATGGCAGTGCTTTAAAACAAGATTTAGGATTAAAACTTTCTTAATTGAAAAAAGATTATAAATTAATGTAATTATTGACATAATAAAATTTTAAGGGCAAAATCTTTAGAGTAAGCAAAATAGAAAATAAATAGGACATTATGTGTTAGTATGAGATATTGCATTAATGATAATTTCAGATGGATGCATGAATGGATGGAAATATGAATGGGTGAACTAAACACATATGTCTCAAACAGCTATTAGTTAAGGAATAAAAAGAGAACCCGGTAAGGTCATATGTTTTATTTTTAGGTGATAGCTACTGTAACCAGTACAAATTGGGAGATTTGATGTTAAATAACTAAATGCATGTGTAAATGTAAAATCTATGAAATATGATATTTTATTTCTTACTTATTTAAACATATATTTTGAGTCCATACAGTCATTATGTCTTTTCAAAAAAGTATTTGCCTTTATACTGCCTTGGAAAGACATAATTATGTTAGCTGAGGTAGCTCAGTGGTTAAGCCTGGGTCTGGGTTTTAGAGGGTTGTGAGTTACCTTAGGCCCTTGAGTAAGGCCCTTAGAAGAACCATTACACCAAAAAACAAACAAAAAAAGATAATACATATATGTGTCTGATGTGTAGGTTACCGTTACAATCTTATACTGTATGCTTTTGTTTCTGTCATAATTCTTTCTCTGTCTGCATCTGGTCATTGGTTTGTTGCCCAATAGTATTCACCTGTTCTCTGTTTACTTCTTGATTAGCTTACCTACTGTATCTACCTCCTGCAGTCTCATTACACAATCTTACTGTCCAAGCATGGCTTCCCGTATTCATCCTGGTTTCTTATGATAATAGATTATCTTCATTTAATGCTGTGTGCCTGTGTTGTAACCCTCCACTATGGACATCTTATTGGATATTTATGGATATATTGAGTAACACAGCACACAGGCAAGCCAACAATTCAACAAGTGAGGATCTTATGCAGCTCCTTACAATTTATCATTCCTTCTCCTCAAACTGAAATTCACACTGAGCTTCATATTGGGTGTCTTCCCACCAATGAAAGTGTGCTGGCTTAATTACAGATTAATATATAAACATGGTTTTTAATCATCCGAGCTTTTACAACAGGATGGTCTCATTTCTTGGTGACAGCTGGGGACGCTGTCTTGTGATTCGCCGTAATCCACTTTTTATTATGAAGGAAATCGCAGCAATTCTGTATACAGACGGTGTGTGTGTTATAAAGCAATATAAAAAGTAGAGAGTCTAATCAAAATGTGCCATATCCCACCTACATCTGCTAACCTCACTAGTGATTTAACTGCATTAAACAAATCAGGACCAAATCGTGAATTAGTCACTTCTTGAACAAACAGCTCATATAAATAAATAACTCAGAGAAAAGTAATTAGCCTTCAAGCCAATATAACTTTCCGCTTGTGAGAAAAGCCCTCCTGAAGGCAAGTGGCTTATCAAAAGGCATCTGAAATAGTTTGATTTAGTAAATCTCCGCTCTCTGTGGTGGTCGTTATGCTCCTAATAGCATGATTTACGCAGCTTCACATGAAGACAAATACACTTACATTACATGGAAAAGACCTTGTGTAATACACACTGATGGAGCACTCACTGTTCGGTTCTGTGTTTTCCGTTTAGATTTTATTATGTGCACCATTATGCAAATAAAGCTGACCCAAATCTGTTCATGCAAATGAATGTAGTTTACCTTTAAGAGCGGACATGGGATTCCCACACACATTCTCGTGTAATAGTCTAACAGCGTGGATTAAATATACTGCACACACACACACACACACACACACACACACTGCTAAATGATATGATGCACAAATTCTACCAGGAATGTAATCTGGTCATGTGACTCCCAGATAGTATTTTAAAACACAAAGATTATTCTTACAGGAAACACCACTGAGCTGTTTATCATTCTTAATAATGCCATGTGCATAGCATCACCATTACAGGTAATTATAATGCTCTTTTTTCGCCCATTTTCAGAATGATTGATTTCATCACGGAATTATATTTTATACTTAAAAATCATACTAATAAAGTATTCTGACCAGCATTGCATGTGTATTATAATTACAAATTACAAAGCAATAAAAAAAGCACTATTTTAGCTCATTTATATTTACACAGATGTGCTATAACATTAAAAGCACTGATAGGAGAATAACATTGATTATTTCATTACATTGGCACCTGTCAAGGGGTGAGATATATTAGGAAGCAACTGAATAATCAGTTCTTAAAGTGGATGTGTTGGAAAAAGGAAAAATGAGCAAGTGACTGCATTTGTGGGTGATTGTGTTGGCTAAATGACAGGGATCAGAGCATTTCCAAAATGTCAGGTTTTGTGTGGTGTTCCATGGTATGTAGTGGTACTGTAAGTGCCTACCAAAAGTGGGACTGTGGAGCAATGGACTGGTCTGATGAATAATAATTCTCTACATGTGGACAGCTGGGTGTGCGTACGCAACTTAGCTGAGAAGGAAATGGCACCAGGAAATGCACTATGAGAAAAAAGCTTACAAGTAGAAGCACAATTATGCCTTGGGCAAAGTTATGCTTAGAAATCTAGCATTCATACAAATGTTACTTTGGCATGTACCCCATATCTAAACATGTCCACCCCTATTATGTTGATCATCATTGACGCCCCAAATATGTTGTCTATTGATGGTGATCCCTTTTAGCAGGATAACATGCCCTACTGCATTGGAAAATATGTTCAGTGCATCAATTAAATTTGCTGGATAAACAGGTCTAATTCATGGAGGCCATACCTCACAACATACAGGACTTTATGGATTTGCTGCTAACCTCTTGGTGCCAGATACATTTACATTTATGTTGAGGGTTAAGGACCTTGCTCAAGGACCCAACAGGGGGAATTTGGTGGTCATGGGATTTGAACCTTTCGAGCCGTAGTCCAATGTCTTAACCGCTGAGCTACCCCAGATACCACAGGGATCACGTGAAGTCCATGTCTCAATACCTCAGAGCTGTTTTAGTGGCACAAACAAAAACCTACACAATATTATTAGTGCATATTCTAGCAAAACCCAGTGAAAATGCATTGATTTAGGCCAATATTGCAGCATCCTAGTTCCAGGTTCCCAAGTTTGATTCTGAGCCAGGGCGACTGTTGGAAAAGTTTTGCAGAATGCCTAGTATGTTTGTGGCAATGCACCCATACAAGCCTCTGGAGGCTGTGTTATCTGTGATCTGGCATTGTTTCAATTTAATTTCACTGCCTATAGCTTTGATTATGTGTGAAAATGTTTCTTTATGCTCCCACAACCACTCTTTTCACAACGCTTTGCCTTTAACGAAGAAATAAATGCATTCACAGGATAACCTGGTCATCCACTATACACTGATTCCTACTAACAATTATTTTTTACCAAGCATAACAATTTCTTTTTTTTTACCTACTTATTTTTTGACAAAGTTGACAGCTCAGGACAATGCTTACAGTTTTTAAAACTATGTTGAAGCATTCTTAACCCAATTCCAGCTATTTTAAATACATTTCATTATTGTTGTCGATTGATGCAGGCCAATAAATGTAATATTTTTTTGTGGGCCTGGCATTGGGCACTAATATCAAGATTTATCCTTAAACATATATAAACTATGGCCATTAATATGCAGTAGCCCTCCCTCCCTTCCACAGACACACACATAACACCGCTATAACACCTCCACTCCTTTGGGAACTCTTTTCTCTGGATTTCGTAATGTGGCTGTGGGGATTTGTGCTCATCCAGCCACAAGAGCATTAGTAAGGGAAGATTCTAATGTTGGGTAAGAAAGCTAAGTGTACAATCGCCATTCCAATTAATCCCAAAGGTGTTTAGTGGGGTTGAGGTGGATTTTGATTTGTGCACAGCAGCATTGTCATGCTGGAACTAAATTGACTTAGAGCCCTTAGTTACAATGAATTACATATAATGCTAATAATGCTACAGAATATTAAGACCCACATAAGGGCAGGTATACACATACTGTACATATATTTAGTCATACAGTGTACATAGGGAAAATAAAGCATGGATTCTGAAAGACTTGAAATACACTGTAATAGGTATTCCCCTTAATGGTGGAGGTCTGCTCACCAATAAAGCAAATTATACACGTTTGACTTACAAACTGATTGCGGTCTTGTGTCTTATGTTAAATGTACCACTATTTCCCTGGTGTAGATAGGTTGGAAAGGAACTATAGCTGTAAAATAAATAAATAAATAAATATATGAAAATAAATAAAAAATGCTGCCCACTTCAGATACTTACCAGTATGAAGAATCCAACAATGGCAAAATTCACAAGACATCTTACTGTTTATTAAATGAGTCTAAAAGTCAGGTCACATTTAGGGACACAATCTAAAAAGAAGAAAGAAAGATTGACCCAAGTGGCTACAGCCGGTTTGTCTTTATTTTTCTGTTCTAATCTCTTCTCTGAAGTTTGTTCACTTTAATGCTTTGATACTCACAACCATATAGACCTTTATTAGATCCCTTACAGTAACAAATCAATGGTGAACTGCAGGTTCAACATGATGGTGCTCAGCAGTTCTACCTAAAACAATGTACAATGAAAAGTTACACAATCCACACAATAAACTAAAACTGGGTGATGAACACCAGCAGCGAGGTTAAGTCTGCTACAACAGTCAGTCCTTAGCTAGACTGGCTCGAGACGGCGGCTGGAGACACCTTTTTTATCTAGTTCCACTGCAAACAGCATTATCTTGATTAAAGTTTAATTAAGGATCACATTTGGCTGTGACTCTCTCCCCTTCTACAGGAGCAGATTTCCGAGGGCTTAACTCCGTGCCTGGCAAAATCCTCTTTTATTAGTTTCAACCTGTTGTAAAAGCTGCAGGCTGCGAGGGCTGCCAGGCGGCTGCAGCGGTCTTGTTTGCTGCTGGAAAAATCCCAAGTCTCCCGAGATACCTCCCCACCCTCACCCCTTCACAGTTTAATATCAAACCCCCCCGCCCCCCTCCATACACACCACGGACCCATTATTAATGATACTATTCATTAATTTCTTGTTGGGCCGATGTTATTTATTAAAATATTAAAGAAAGCTCCAGAGACAGCCACATGCATGCTCACACACATGCACATATACACATACAGTATAATGAGCGACGGGTCCCCCATCTCCCTGTCTTTTGCGTATACACTCTAGTTTCACCTCCTCCTCCAATTCTTTACAGTCAGGCATTTTTTTTTGTACCCCCACTATTCCCTATATAGACCACGTAATGTGGAATTACTACTCCCAGACATAGTGCTCTCTCTTTCTCTCTCATTAGCTGCTCTCCTGAGCTGAGTGACACCATACATCCATTTCACGCACACACACACGCACACAGTGCTTTCTCTTTCGTTAATGAGGCATTCCCATGCGGGATGAATTGACTACTGTCCATCTGAACTAACTGGCCGGCATTCATTACCCAACATGCAGATCTAGGTCAGCAGGTGACACCTTAATTCGTCATTAAGGAAATATGATGGTGCCAACACAATGGGCAAAAAAAAAAACAAGATAGATAGGCCTGGCATGTAATTTAGTTTATTTTTACAATGTACTGTGTGATAGGATGTTTTTTCCATTATTAGTGCACATTATCTTTTAAATTTTGTTACATTTATTTAAAATTATTTAATTACAGAGGCCTCATTGAAAGACTGAAAAGAGATCAGTGAAATGGTTAACTGAGTCAGAAAATAAATCCCTTAGAATAAATTCCCTAGATGCGCTTTGTTGGTGTAAATTGGTCCATGACTTGTACATTAATAGTACCGTTCAAGTACCGTTCAAGTCTAATGCCCCCTGTGTTTTTAGTACAAAAAAATGTCCTATGGATTTTTTTAAAGACTTTTTTTTATTGTGGTATTACTATACAAAGCTGAGTGGAATAGTGGCTGGTTCTGCAGGATGCTCAGTAAAACTTAGTCGCTAATTTTCTTATAAAACTGCACAAATTGTACCCAAGACTATAGGGTCCCCAAAGTATCACCACACCAAATACTGTCTTTATTTCATAATTAATTAATCAATCAATTAATTAATAAGATTGATTATGTTTTCTGTAGAGCAAATAAGTCTTAAAAAAATAACAAAATTATATATATATATATATATATATATATATATTATGCAAATTAGATATGACTAGAAATAGCTAGTAGGATTATAATAGAATATAAGCCCAATAAATTAGCTAATAGTGATAAACTATACATCCTATCAACCCCAGAAAACCATATCTTCTTGATTACTTGCACTTGTACTGCGCTTGTCTAATTACTAAGACTATTTATGATTTAGCTTGTCTGGGTTTAGTTGAAGCTTTTCTTGTGCATTGTCTCTTGCCACCTTTAGAATTGTATGTGTTACATGTGATGTTTATCCCTTTATCCCTCTATCCCTTGGTTCAATATACCCATTATTTTGCTCATACTTTGGTTGCTTGATTTATGATGTATTTAATAAACAACATGCACTTGTGTTCAACGGACATGTTTCCTCACTCATACAGTAACTTTTGTTCATACCTGCAATTAGTTTTCACACAAAGTTTAAAGAAGAAAAAATAATAACCACAGTTTTGTAAACTCAGTCTGTCACAGCAAGAAATGGAAGAAAATATCGCTGTCTCAGGTTGGCGTATACAGTATATCCAGCATGTACATTTATCTTTTCTTGTATCATGTACAGCATGGGTCTCCGTTGAAAGAACCAGTATAAAGCATAGCACATAACATCTAAACATTTAATTTGCACCCTAGTGCAATTAGAAATGTAATTATCGTAATTAGAAACTCTACATACCTGCTAAATGTTGGACAGGTCATGCCCACAAGACAAATGACAAGCTTCACTGCTGACCCTTCCTCAAACACAACTTAATCATTGAAGAGATTGTGCTTTTGTGTTTGCCAGTAAACTTTAGACATGCTTCTTCTGTATAGATGTTGCCCATACTGTTTGTATGCCACCTTGGGACTGATAAGGGAGAAAAAAATGCTTAAATACAGCATACATTGTTCAACAGGAATTGTTTTAAATGTGATTTCTAAATGGGATGTGTTGAATGTTATGAGGGGTCAAACCTGGAATTTTGTATAAAAACACCTTTAATTCCTCTGTATCATTCCCTGCTACATTAATGCACTTATCCCAGTGTTTCACTAATGCTTGAATACCATCAAGGCAAAACATTTTCTCAGGAGCCATGATCGGACCACGTCCATCATGTCTGGCCTCCCAGGAACTCTCTAGAACACTTAGAGTTCCTGTAATGTGCAAGTTGTGTTTGTAAATAGTTGTACAGTTCTCACAGGCGTATGCGTCTCTTCAGCAAGTCGGTGAAGTTATCCATTGATTTTCAAGGATCACGTTATTTGGCTTTCTTTAGAGGGTTTAGACTGTTCAAATGTTTCACTGTAGCTGAATCTAATCATGATACTTTGCTTGAATTCTTCTGTAAAAGTCTTGAACTCCCCTTTTACTTACTTGTCTATGTTGGTACTGTATAGTATTTATTTATTTATTTTTTTATTTACTTGTTTACTATTTGTTTAACTGTTTAACAATTTCATATTAAAAATATGTCTTAAAATCTTTCTCTTTCACATCCCATGAGCATCATATAATTTTCCACCTATATTGATAAATTTATACATATTCACATTACTCATGTTATATACAGTATATTTAAAACAAAGTTAGAGATAAGGGAAGCATTTATAAATATTTGCACAATTTTTTTTGTGTGTGAAATAAACACAAAATCAAATTGGTACTAATTTCCAAGAGATAATTTAGTCACTTTTGGATCCTGGTACTCAATAATCATATTCACTTTCTGTATTTACTACTAACCATGACATTGAGAGTCGTGTGACTGCTAGAGAAAAGGTTTAAAAGAGTAAGAATAAAAATATGCCAGTTAGCTCTGTAGCTTTAAATACCTGATTTTCCACTAATATGGAAAAGGCAGCTCATGTAAACACAGTGTGTGTTGAATCTCACTGGTCTGTACCCATGTGAAGAAAAAAAAAAGAAGAAAAAAAGTTAAGAGTGGAGTGGAAGAACTCTGACACCCTCAATTTGTCCCTGTCCTGTGTCAGATACCTGCTGTATTAATGGCCATACACTCAAAACCTTTCCCCATTAATCATAATAATTAATCAGATCCAATTATATTGCATCTAAATGTGAACAAATTGCTGGAAAAAAATAATGATCTATCAGGGAGGTGTGACAGTCAGAGGAAGAGTAAAACAGTAATTAGGGGAGGGAGGTCTTAGCAAGAGTGTGGGGTTCCTCTGGCTTCCAACAAGAGCTTGGTACAAACGTGATGATGTAATTAGTGTTTGCGAGGGCACTTCAGGCCTCCTAATGAACGGCTGGTGAAAGTGAGAGAAAGAAAAAAAGAGAGAGAGAGAAAGAGATGCATGAGAGAGATATTGTTTTTCATTAATGTCATAAACAGAGTAAGGAAGAGGAGAGCGGCGGTACACCTAATTCATTTGTGACCAAATGAGGTGACATGCTGCTTTATTTTTTGCTTCATTTGTAAGCATTGATTTGAAAAGCCAGGACCTTAAATGCAATTAATTTAGTTGTTTAGGTGTTAAAGCACTGGTGGGTTAAGACGAGCACAACAAAACTAAATAAAAGCTGAGATCTTAATTAAGACAAATATTTCCATGTGACCTTCCCAAAGGAGCATCCGGCTAAAACTACAAGCCAAATATAAGACCTTCGTGGTTATTATGTCCTATGAACTGACTTCATAACTTTGCACGTAACTTGATCGATTCCCCTTATCAAATAAAATCATTTATAGTGTTTGGTGGGACACATGGCTGGCTGGCAGACGGGAGCTGCAAACAGTCCTGCTTTCATCTCAATGCTGCGGCTTATCATAGCTGTCACAGAGTCAACAGCTCTAGACCCTGAAATTGCATTTATTGCGTGAGATAGAGATAAGAGAGAAACAGGAACAGGTAAATCTCTGCACATTAAACAAAACCACCAAAGAGCCCGAGGATTTTCTTATACGCTGCCCATAATTCCACTCTCTGGCTTCAAATAGGCTGTTTTCACATTAACACTTCAGTACTGACAGGATGTGGAAATAACGAACTTCAAACACAATCCTCCAATGCCGAGTACAGATGCACTCGATCCTGACAGTGCACACACACACACACACACACACACACACACACACCTATGTAGTTATTTGAAAGGACAAAAAGCAGGGAAAAAATGCATCCATCTCCTCTTTCTCTCTTATTAGGTGAGCCGATGCTCTCTGTCTCAGGGAGCTTGTATTAATCAGGGCGCTCATGTCTCTTGCCAGCCCATGAGTGTAAGACGCAGCTAATAAGACATCCTCCTTCTTCTCCTCCTCTTGTTACCCACAAAGCCATGGCAGGACAAATATCCCCTCCCATGCATATGCAAATCTCCGCCACCCATATTTACTTATTTATTTATTGCTTCCACCAGTGGAGGCTGGAGAGCACTAATATCAAACGGGCAGCTTTTAGAGGGTGTTAAATGAGTGTGGGTAGGTGGCAGGGGGAGGTTCACACAGCGGAGTGAAGCACAGCAGCTTTACCAGTAATTAAGGGCTGTTTTACAGAGCATACATAATGCAGTTTGTATTAAAGTGAGAGAGAGATAGAGATAGAGAGAGAGAAAGAGAGAGAGAGAGAGAGAGTCTGTTAGGGAGTTCAGGTCTGCTTTCCACTCCCGTTGCCACAGGTATTAAATACTCATTCATTTATTTTGCATTATAGCATCATTAGAGCATTCATGCAGCGGGTATCGTTGATGTCTCTCAGCTCCGGAGCCTGCTCTGGATCAATCCTGAGCTGAGTTTACTGCTTATGTGTGTCCACGTGGGGTTCTTCCCACAAACAAGGCAGTAGGAGGACAGATGTCTGTAAATCTCTCCAGCTGCAATGTACTGTACAAATGTGTGCAATTTCCTTGTGTATTTCTGTCTCTTGCTTAGGGTTCCTGGGCTGGACCAGTAGTTGAGGAGTTTCTATGAAAGAATTATAATAAAAATCTATATGTAAAAAAAATTATTAAAGCATTTTACACTTGAGAAAAGAACCCGCCCCCCGCCCCTCATGTTTTTCTGAGCCACTTCTGTATTTTTGCAGGTAAACATATGAATAAACAAGAAGCCCTTCTTGTATACTCACACACATCCTGATCGACTACTGGCATCCACCAGTCATATTGTTTTATTTACTTGAACAACAGAAACATTGAGCTGCGAACCCAAATACTTCTTGTGAAGATCCCCTAAGACTTGCGTCCAGACTACAGAGCAGGTGTTAAGTCTCATTGCAACTACTTACTGAAGTGTGACTTTCATTATTCTGTTGAGGCTCCAAGCAAACTGTGCTTTAAAACATACTGTTCACAGGAGGAATGATTAGAGAGATTAAAAAAAGTGGTATTTTTGATAAATGAACTCATGGATTGAAAATAAAATAAATAGTGTTTCCGCTGATGTACTGTATGTATGCACTTTTCTGACTTTTACGCTGTCACGTGCAAAAGCTTGCATTGACTAAATATGGAGCATTTGTATTAGGTATAAACCTTTCTAACAATTCGCTGCAAAAATATTATCTTCATTTTTAAACATAGGGAAAGGTGGCTGTTTCATTCATTCATTTATTGATTTATTCATGTTCTAAATAGTCACAAAGGCCTGGAGCCTTTCCGAGGAGACTTGAGGCTTGAGGCGACATACACACTGAACAGGATGCAAATCAAATTTACTTTACTTCGATTCAATTCAATTTCATTTGTATAGCGCTTTTAACAATTGTCGCAAAGCACCTTTACACAATCAAAAGAATTATTTAAGTTTGTATGAATGCAATGCGATGGATTAGCACCCTGTCCAGGGTGTACCCTGCCTCGTGCCCTAAGCCTCCAGGAATAGGCTTCAGGTTCCCGCATCCCTGAATACAGGATAAAGCAGTATAGATGAGTGAGTGAGTGAGTGAGTGAGTGAGTGAGTGAGTGAGTGAAATGTGAATGTGTATAAATTAAAATTCAGAACACACACTGTGGAAGATTTAGGAACAGCAATTAACTTACAGTAATATGCATGATTTTGGACTGTGGAAGGAAACCAGAGTACCCGGAAGAAAGCACGGAGCAAACATGTAAACAAACCAGATGCGGGAATCAAACCCTGAACCCTGGAGGTGCGTGGCCATGGTGCAACCACTACGCCACTCTGCCCTTTGCATCATTAAATCATCAATTAATTGCAAAAAATAATCTAGATATAAAGCAAAATCAACAGCAACACTTGAATTAGTGTTAAGCAAAATGAATAGAGTTTTTACTCTTATAACTGAATTCTGTCAATTTCCCAGTCCCAGTTTTATTTGAACGCCTTATTCATACATTTTATTAATACACATTGTCCTCTTACATATGGACATGGCTTGGCGTTCAAAAAATCTTTAAATATTTTATAAACAAACAATAATTGAACAAAATATATTTGTGGGCTTTTGTGTGCATTATAGCATGATATAAAGGCTTTCTTATACACTTAGCCAATGTGTGGCTCATTTGGTTTGGGAAAAAATAAAAAAGATATAGGGGGAAATGCTTGTTCCTTTATTTATTTATTTATTTATTTATTTATTTCATGTCAAAGTGTTTCCAACTAGTGAAAGTCACCATACCATCACAGTCATGCTTTAGAGGTGGAGCCACCATAACATAAGGAGTTTGCAATGAAAGTTAACTCCAGAGGAACATGTGATAATTGCATACCAGCGTGCAATATGAGCTATTGTAAAAATCCCTGATATTTATATCTATGGCAGATATCACCGAGTTTAGAGAGAGCCAAAGTGCCGAGCCTCCAATTCTCTCAAGAGCGTTCAGCACGCAGACATCCAATATCTTACACTATTCATGGCACATTAATTAAAATGGGGAAGAATTATCTCTCTGAGGATGTATTCTACATCTTAACACCATATAATAAAAGAAGGCTCTCACGCTGATCTGTCTAAACATGTACATAATCCATGCTGCTCATACCTCTCCCGTTATAGCACTTCAATTTTTTTCCCTGCTGCTTAAATATACCTCTGGTACACACACACACACACACACACACACACACACACACACACACACACACACACACACACACACACACACATCATTCTCATCACCTCTTCCCCCAGTGCTAAAAGTACACCATTGCAGGAGGGACAGAAGCCAACAATACAGGCTACAAGTTCCTCTGGGTGCAATTACAGCATGTGCGTCTCTCCTGAAGACGAGGACTTTGCCGAGGGGGCGCCCCCATGAGCGAGACGATTTAGTTGTCATGACTCTGAGATGGGATGTACTGCTCTCTCTACTTCTCTCGCGTAACTCAGACGTTCCCGCGAGGCAGGGGATTATAGTGTCCAGCTCGAAGGTGCAATAAATCAATTGCACTTAACAGTCCCTGTGCAGGACACTACAGAACAACAAAACCACACATCCGCTGAACCTGCTAAACCATTTCACATTAGCGGATGACATAACTGAGAATGTGTGTTGGGTTTGGTGTAAAGCATCAGTATGTTTTTTGTTTGTTGTTTGTGTCATGTGTTGTAGTCATGAGGTCATAGTCAGACAGTAATATCACATTTACGTTTTATGGTCTCACAGTTGTCCTGACCATGTTTCTCAGTGTTCTGACCTGCTGTGATAAAATCACCAGCTCACAGCTTTAGGACCTCTGTTTTCTCCACGAGCTCAGTTTACTGTCAATGCTGAGTTTCACACATTCTTCCAGTGTCTATGTGGGTGTGTTCTAAAGAGAGCACTTCTTACTTGACCAAGAGGAAGAAAACCCAACATGAGTTCAGCACCATGGCCAGCTCTGCCACACACACAGAAGGGTCAGGGTACACGCTATTCCAGGGTCAACAGCAAACGTCAGTCCACTGTGTAGTATGTTCTGAGGGAATTACTTACTGATTTTACTCTTTTCTGTGTATATACTACAGACTCTAAGCACTCCAGAGATTCTTGAACACAGGGCAAACCGCCGAGAAGCGGCCTTCGCCAAAGCTTGACTTCTTCCTCTGCTTCCTCAGCTTCCTTAGCCAGCCCAGGTTGTTAAGATGCCTTCATCAACCGCTGCTATCACCAAAGGCCAAGGAACGGCATCTTTTTCAGCCATTTGTCGGACCCTTATTTCTCACCTTCCTCACCAAGTGATTCGACATGCTTTTTTTTTGTAATAAAAGATCACCTGATAATCTTTGGGTTATCCAGTTACCTCCCATCTTCAAAAATGTGCCAAGTGGACACGCAAAATGCCGTGTGGTATAAATGAGTGCATGAATGTGTGGTTGCATATTGACAAGTATTCCATCCTGATGATGTATTTGTTGAAGGTGGGTAAATAAATGAATGAATAAATGAATAAAATGAATGAATGACTTTACAAGAGATCTCCTACATGTTAGTAAAGAAGCCAGAAAATGGTTGCAGTAGTTGAGGTGTGAGATAATAAGTTAAGTCTCGAAGACAAACAAATAAAAGAATTCTTTCACACTAACTAGTTATAATAAAAAAGGAAATATTTGCTTTATTATTATTATTATTATTATTATTATTATTATTATTGTTGTTGTTGTTGTTATTTGCAATGCCAACATATGATATCTCTCTTCTGGAAGAGGTAAATACATGCATATATATATATATATATATATATATATATATATATATATATATATATATATATATATATATATATGAAATAATTACATTTTTAAATCAGTCTTTATTGAAATATTTCACAAACTATTTACCTTCTTAGATCAGCCACAACACTAACACCACAGGGTGAATTGAATAACATTGATTAGCAATTATATAACAGTAAACTGGTGACAGGATCATAAGCACCCAAGGCTCATTTATGCCTATAGGGACCAAAGGCCAGCTAATCCAGTCCAATCCCACAGAAAATATTGCATAAATTGCTGAAAAAAAGTCAACGCTGCATCACATGGGGATCGGCAGGCAATGCACTCAAGGTCATATCTCCGGACTTCTAATTCCCCGGATCGCATTTCCATTGAGCATCGGCGGCCCCACCCCTTGAATTACAGAAACCAAAGGATCCGTCACTAACATCCTGCTGGCAGAGTTTACCAGCAGCACAAGAGGAACTCACACTATATACAGTATATTTTATAAAGCTTATCATTTTGATTCATATGAATTCACATTTCATACAATAATTCTTTTGATCGAGTAAAGCTTCTTTGCGACAATGTCAGTTGTTAAAAGCGCTATACAAATGAATTTGAATTAAATTGAAATTAAATAGGGCGGCATGGTGGTGTAGTGGTTAGCACTGTCGCCTTGCACCTGCAGGGTCCAGGGTCAATTCCCAGCTCAATTCCTGTCTCTGTGTGCATTGAGTTTGCACGTTCTCCCCGTGTCTGGTGGGTTTAGTCCGGGTACTCTGGTTTTCTCCAACAGTCCAAAGATATGCAGGTTAGGCTAACTGGCATTCCCAAATTCCCTGTAGTGTGTGAATGGATGTGTGAGTGTGTGTATGTGTGTGCCCTGCGATGGATTGGCACCCTGTCCAGAGTGTACCCTGTCTCATTCCCGAAGCCTCCTGGGATAGACTTCAGGTCCCTGTGACCCTAAATACAAGATACAGCGGTATA